>NC_143133.1:17284848-17436363 GCF_059928025.1 Delphinapterus leucas
GAGACTGGTTGCACAACAGTGTAAACACACTTAATGCTACTGAACTGTACACTTAAAAATGGTTAAGATGGTAAATTTTATGTCATGTGTTTTTTAACCACAATATGTAAATTATGATTAGAGTGTGTTGGTGTAAAAATGTTTAGACTGGGGCTTCCCTGGTGGCGCGGTGGTTGAGCGTCCGCCTGATGATGCAGGGGACACGGGTTTGTGCCCCGATCCAGGAAGATCCCACATGCCGCGGAGCGGCCGGGTCCGTGAGCCATGCATGGCCGCTGAGCCTGCGCATCCGGAGCCTGTGCTCCGCAACGGGAGAGGCCACCAACAGTGAGAGGCCCGCGCACCGCAAAAAAAAAAAGTTTGGATTTATCTAAAAAGAAATGTTTCTGTTAGGAGATGATCTGATATAAACTGGTTGATTTTTTCTTGTAAGTTATAGTTCTTTATATTGTATGATGTTTTCTTTTTAACATTACATTCGGGCAATTGCTGCTAACTTTATAATGACTGCATTAACATTAAAAAATTATAAGATGTTTGTAAACACTGCTGACTTTAAGATTGAATTTTTCCTTCTGTAATTCAGCTTTTAGAAGAAGAATAATGCACTTTAAACAGTGTTTAAATAAATCATAATTACTTATGTTTTTAGATACATTGACTAAGCTGGGCCTGACAATTAAAGAGCTAATTATGTTGAGAATGCAATTTCACTTTCCTCCTAGGCTTGTTCAGTTATTTCTGTTCTCTAATTTAGACATGCAAGTGTTTATTTGCCACTAGGCAACACCTGATAAAAATATTTCAGTACAGGCAAGGACAATTATATATCTATGAAGACATGTAAAAAATAGTTTTATGTGAGAAAGATGATTATCTGCTTGAAATTTTGAATATTTTCTTTGATTTTTATATGTATTACAACCAGGCAACATAGCTCTTACTGGAAATCTAGGTTGCAAAAGATACTGGGTTTTGAAAAAGTGAGGTTATAGCCAAGATTTCACATGGAATCTCTATACCAAGGCATGGTGAGACATCAACTAGGTGGCTGTCATTTTGTAGATTGAGAAGTTAGTACATCCTATTAGAGTACTTAACTTAATGCTACATAAAATTGAGGCTACATAAAATTTGTCAATGACTAATTCTTATAGAGAGGTGGAATTTAATACTGGTTGTGACACAGAGCAAGCAAGCTTTCCAGGAGGTGGCTTCATGTCTCTGATTTTTATTCTGTGACTTTATTGAATTCCAGTTCCCTCAAACATTCAGTAGAGGCAATACCTGCTCTTTACACTCCTCTAAAAACACTAAAACAACAATGACAACAACAATAACACAAGTAAAACCCTTTCGTGTATCTCCTCGGGAGAAAAGAAAGTTCCTTTAGAAATATGAAAGATTCCTTTTTCTTAGCACAGAGGCAATGATCTGCTGTGCAGAGCAGTGCTTTCAGTGGAATGGCAAGAATTGTTTCTTTCAGTGTATTAGAAAGAGGCCGACTATTAAAAAAATCACAGGTGTAAAGAATTTCTCCATAACACTTATGTAAACTGAATTTTTGTACATTAGTTTCTAAAAATCAGAACCTCTTATAATTGTGTTTATACAACTTTAATAAAAGTGAGCTTAGATCAAATAAAGCAGGATGAAGAAATATGAAAAATAAAAACACATATACACACACACTAAAAGAGGAGAAGGAATTAAGGTGTAAAAAACTGGATTCTTGAGGGACAGCACTTGATGGCAATCACTAAAGTAGTGAGAGAAGCGATGTGTTCCTCAAAAGTCACAGAGAGAACCTATTTCGCGAGCCTCTAATGTGGCTAAGACATAATAAGTAGAGTCCTGGGCTGGAAGATGGACTGTAAGGACGGCGTAGCAAGCATGGCTACGTAGCAAGCATGGAGAGGCTTAGAATGGCTATGGACTAAAAGCATTGCCAATCCAGGGTTAAAAGGGACCGTTAAAGGCTTTAATCAGCTGTTTTGGTTTGAAATGTACTGCTACTGTGTGTAGTTTGGATTCTCATAATAAGCTGTCATTTTATCCACAAAATTCAGATGTTTAAGAAATAGATTAAAAAATTTTTTTCTCCAACTGATATACCTAACATGAACTGTGATTATACTAGGTAGCCACCCCTCCACCCACCTGCAAAATTACCCAGTCCCCTCCTCTGGGCTTGTATCTATACTATTTCAAGGACGTTAACATAGTGCCAGGCAGTTAAGGATGACATCTGTTCCAGGTAGCTACCCTCTCTCCACCCCGGCATCTCCTGCAGCAGCCTTGTTTAGTCTGGTCTTTGTGTGTTTGCCCATGTAGATTGCTTCTGTGACACCATTTAATCTTGTCCAGAGGCTCCATGGGTCATGTGATGACTCACTGCTTGGGCCCCTCTTGGGTGCACACAGTCACTCTGCTATTCTTGTCATGCTGAGACCACAGAAATTCAATGAGGGTTCATATAGCTCTTTACCCCTTCCTGTTTACCAGGGAAAAGGAAACCATCCATGCCTAGTGCAAAGAAATTGTATGAGGCTTCGTGGATTTATTTGAACCCAGTCTGACTCAGGACTTTTCCCTTTCTTCATCTCTACCGGGAAAAATGAGGCAAAGGTTCCCTCTACACTTGTTTTCTACAAACTATCTGGAGTCTTCCTGTCCCTCAAGACAAGTCCCTCAAGACTTTGCTCAGCATAGCATGGATATCTCCACCTCGGACCCCACTATGTCCACCTACTCTTAGATCTCCTTTTCATTCTTTTCTTCCCTCCACCTTTTGGAGTTAATTTTCATCTTGGGGTAGGGAAAGAGGAGAGAGAAGGGGACAGAGCAGTAACATTTCCCTTGAGTCATCTAGTATCTTTGTGCCTTGAGTTTACTTGTTGGCTAGATTTTGCCCATAAATAAAATATAGGCTTTTGATCCTCAACAGGCCTTCCTTTGATTCTATAAGTACATTTCCTCCAGAAGTCGATAGCTGCTTCATGTTAGCTGCCTTAATGCCAAAGTGTCCCAAGTAGCATAAATATAGGGGATACATGTTGGTTAATACTTCAAAATATTATTTCACCACAACACTGAGTTCTCCAACCCCTGGGCAACCCAACTTTATGGTTTAATATAATAAATATGGCAGGAAAAATATTATTTTGAATCATATGAAATTGCTACTAGTTGACCATTTTGACCAGAACAGCAGAAAAAAAATTTCAACGCGGAAGTATTATGTCTAGTGTATTTTTTCTCAGGGTCTGGTCCATGTACCATCTGCTTCAGAATTATATCTGGTAGATGTAGTGGGGAAAAATAAATTTATTAAAGTGGTGTTAACTGCACCTTACTCCAAGCTTTCTAACCAGAAACTCTAGAGGTGAGGTGTGTGAATCTGTATTTATAGCCAGCATGCCAGATGATTGCTTATTCTGTCCATATACCAACCCCTCCTTGGGAGTTTTCCTTTTCTGTGCTAGTCAGTAATCTACCTGATCCAGTAGCAGATTAGATGATAAGATAAGCAGATAATCGGATAAGATGATAGATCTTTTTCAGGGAGCCATCCTTCTGTCTCATTGGCCTCAGCCATGGTGGGCTTGTGTCACCTCGTCACATATACTAACTAAAAACTCTATATTACTCTATATTTTTATGTCATTGCTTGATGAGAGATTCATTTCACTTGCAGAGAAGGGAAAACTATTTTTCCTTAGTAAAGCATATTTTACACCAAAGAAATACACAGCAGAATCAAGTAAAGAGAAACTCAAGGCTGTTTTCTTAACCACTGTTTGTTTAAATAAATAGGGATGTGTCTACATTTAGCAAAAAGAGACAAAGAAAGAAAAATTGGAAAATGTAAGTTGCATTTCTGTAAAATAATACTAGGATTGGAATTTCTGTCCCTAAAGCTGAAATTATCTATATGGCATAAAGGGAAAGCTATAACTATTGGTAAAAGGATTTGAGTTTACATTGTGATAAAACAACAAAAAGTCTGTTATTATTTAAAATAATAAATTAGACTTTTAAGAAATGGATTGCTAACCCAAATTTTTATATTAAAAATTTTAAAATATAGAAACATAAGTAATGGAAAATTTCATATACTTAACTACTAATTATAAGCTGTAGGTTGAGGGCTATATTTTCTTGGAGTAAATTATGGGCAAGAGAGAAAGCCAACACATTACCTGGAACAGCAAACCAAGGTGCTGTGTAAGTTGGCCTCATATCAGCAAAGAACAAAATGTTGAAGAAATTGGAACTTGCAATTAAAATGATGTTGGCAAAAGAAAACTACCATTTATCATGGATGGGTTATGTAACCACTGACCTTAATGCAATACGTGGCCTCAAAAGAAACAAGTTAACCAAGTTTATGTGTGTCATTTCAAGAATTTAGTTCCAGTACAGTCAATCCTGATTAACTTTAACTCGTCTAACTGGAACCCTTAATTAACTATTTTTTTCTCAAAAAGCTGAAAAAAAGAGGCAGCACATAAAAAATAAGCTTATATCAAAGTTTTACTTTAAAAGCTTCCACTAAAAACTTCCAGAGCATATTTTCACATCTGTACCTATTCAGAAAACAACTTTCCAACCTACTATTCTCTTTACCATATAACAGCTTTATATATGCCCTAAATATGTAAAATTCTTTTAAAAATGTTGTATTTAATACAATCTACTTCCTAAGGCAACAAAGTAATCTAATCTTCATTATGAAAAAAAGAGAGAATGCCAAGAATTCTTTTCTGCAGTTAATGAGAGCACAATTAATCTGGAATAATCTATTTATGGAACTTTTTGATTTATTAAGCTTCAGCTTTAATAACTGAGACAACTTACTGATAACTCTGAGGTAGTTTCCAAGAAGAACAATAAAAGGTGATCCAGACAATGGATACTAAGTTGGGTGTCCACCATCTCTGACCCTGACCCCACACAGGGGCATTGGAGCTATCATGTGGGTTCTGCTCAAGCCAAGGGTTAGAAAGGGAGAAGGAATAAGGCGGGCAAAATTAATAAAGTTTGTAGAAAAAGAGGAAGCTGAAAAGCAGACAGATAAAATAGATGAGAAAGTGAATATATGCTCTCAGAAATTGCCCTGGGTCCCATTTAAGTAGTATCTGTGCAGATGGGTACTTACGCATATTCCAAAATTATACTGCTTCATCATGAGAACTTGTGATTTTTCAGGCTGTCTATAATACTCATTATCATTATAATACGGTGATTTATCTGACCAAATGTTGTATTAAACCATTGAATACATGTCTATTTGTACTAAAAATAGACCAGGCAATAAACTTGTTACTTTTTTCATGGTTCCTACTACACTGTGATGTACCATTGATGATATTAACTGAGAGAAGATGGGTGACTGACAGAATTTTAAACACGGTGTATGCTGTGAGTTACTATAATGTTACAATACAGGGATTTCTTTTGTACTTCTAATACAACTGATTTACACAGCTTCTTGGTAGGTCACTAAAATGTGTAATTAATTGACATTGTTCTAGATAACTTTGCTTTATTGTTTATATAAATGAGACAAATACATCTGCATTATCAATAGAAACCATGGAAAACTATAATTTCAATTTATTGAGCAATTGCTACTTTCAAAACCCTGAGGTAGGTATGTTGAAAACCCAGAAAGATAAAGCCCCTTTCCCTGCCCCACAAGAGCTTATAGATCATTTCAACAAAACAGAGTGTCCATATCTAAGATAGTATATGGTAAACAAGAAATACAAAATAAATGACACTAAAATTTGAGGAAGGGAGAGATTGACTACATGGAAAAAAAGCATTATGTGGTTGCAAGAGATAGAGTTGAGAGGTGAGGTGGGATTCAACAGATGAAATGAGGATGTGTCATTTTCGGAAGAGAGACTAGATTAAGACAAGCCTGGAGGCATAAGAATACATGCAGAAAGTGTTTGGGGTAGGGTGAGTGACAGCTGTGCCTGAAATTACAAAGGGCTACTAAGCCTGGTAAAGTAAGTAGGATTCAAGAAATGGAAGGTTTGATTGCCATGAGATTTCATGACCAGATTTGTGTTAATAGGAGAATTTGGTAAGTTTGCTGGATATGAGATATTTAGGTAGAGAGGTCATGAGGTAATTAGATATACAAATCTGGGGTGGGTACATGCCAGAGGTATATAAATTTGAGAATCTTCATAATGTAGATGGCATTTAAAGTTACCATCTCAAACATTGAGATCACCAAGGAAGTGGGAGTATTTAGACAAAAGAAGAGACTCAAAGAATGAGCCATGTTGCTCTCAGAGGTGAGAGAGCAAAATAGGAAGCAGTAAAGGAGAAAATTCACCTGAATATGTTGTTGTGAAAGCCAATGAATAAAGTATAAAGTGTGATCAGTCATGTCAAATATTAATGATAAGGCAAATAAGATGTGAATGAAGAATTGGTCACTGGATTTAGATACTTGCAGGTTAGTGGTGAGCCAGAAAAGAACTGTGTCCGTGGAATGGCATGAGAATAAAGCCCAAATGGAATGAGGTTAGAAGGAGGAGAGGAAAGAAATTACAGAGAGGAAAAAGAAAACTCATGAAGGGGCTTTATTATACATAAGAACAGAGAAATGGATTGGTAACTAAGGGGAAACCACAATCATATGGGTTAATTTTTTAAGGTAATTAAAGCATTTCTATAAGGATGGGAATAATCTCCCAAAGAGGGGAAAAAAATGATGATTCAGGAGAGAACAGGGAGATGAAATGAAGCTGTGTCTTTGAGTAGGCATAATGGGAAGACTTATGCTCTAGAGAGAATGATTTAAAATTCGAAAATGTAACTTTCTCAAAATGAAGCCATATATTTAAGAAAATATTAATTAGAATTCTGATAACATGTGTTTTGTGTATGTGCAGGTAAAATTGTATAAAATAATCTTAAAATTTATATGCAGAACAGATACCAAAGATTAGCCTAGAACATTTTAGAAAACAGTAACATAGAAAGACATGCCTTCCCAGACTTAGAACATACAAGAAAGCCACTCTAAACAGATCAATATGGTGTTCGCCTGGTATTAGACAAATGGCTTAGTAGAATAGACTAGAAATCCAGAAATAGATCCAAAGACATACGATAATCTAATGTATGACACACGTGGCAGTTAAATTCATTGGGAAAGTATTTTATAATGTATAAAACATACACATTATAAGTTATATATAAAGTATACAGTCATTATTTTACATTGAATGCTTGCAAAAGTAAACTTCCATCTGGATAGAATATTAGCCTTTATATTACAATAACTGAAGATAAGTTTCAGAGGTAGTAAAGTGGTAAATGTAAAATTAAAGTTTTGTGAGAAAATCTAGGAGACTACAGGTACAATTTAGAGATGAGGCTGAGCTTCTTAAGCAAGACTAGAAACCCAGAGGCTATAAATAAAAAACAGACATACCTAATTACATTAAAGGACCTTAGGATACTGCCAAGAGTATTGTTGAAATGATGGATCATGGAATCCAAATAGAATAAGGCCCTAGGCACATGGATTGGGAAAGAGTAAAGGAATCAAAAAGCTGGAGCACTCAATTCGCATGCAGTGCTCATGGTGAATATGGCTGGACCAGCAAGTGGAAGGAGGGAAGGTGTGGTCTGAGTGGACTTGTTTGAGTGAGGGATTTGGGGAGTGGAGCAATTAGAGGTGATGGTAAGATCCGAAGTGGGATCACATGTACCTCGGGAAACTGGGAAGACTGAAGAGTGGTGAATGAGAAGACTTCAAAACCACGTCATATTAATCTGTTCTTAAGATACTTAAGTGCTTACTTGTGTTTACCCTAGTCTCCTTCCACAAAGAAGGGCATGTGTGCACACCCATGCGTCCAGAGTGACTAAGGGATGGGCCAGCCTGGCAGCTCCCCAGGCTCAACTTACAAAAGTTGTGAAATCGTTGTTGGAACACTAATCAGTGGACATGTAAGGGTGTTAAGGATTTCCTATTAACTATAACGCCTCTCAGGGAGAAGGACAGTGGGAAGAGGTTCTTCTCCCAGACTCCTCTCTCCTCAGCGGCTCTGCGCTGGTAACAACAGTTGGTAATCTATTTCCAGAGGGAGTTGGGTCAATTTAAGTACATTTTGCTGAATGTGGCATCCAAGTTTGGAGCCAGGATTTCTTCAGAAAAATAGAGAAAAGGATGATTGTGCCCATAAAACTTCTACTACTTTTGATGTTTAAAATTATTAGTTTTATCAAAGCGATGAACATAACTAAGCTGGTGCAAGTGATTTTCAACACTTGATTTGGATATTTTGAGTATGTCGGCTATCTCTCGCGTGGTGTAATGTTGATTGTTCTCAATTAATGTCTTGATTTGATCGCTATCAACTTCAACTGGTCTACCCGACCCTGGAGCATCGTCGAGCGAGAAATCCCCAGCATGGAACTTCACAAACCACTTTTGACATGTTTAATCATTCACAGCACCTTCTCCATACACTGCACAAATCTTTTTTTGTGTTTCAGTTGCATTTTTACCTTCCTTGAAATAATAAAGCATAATATGCCAAAAAAAAATTGTTAGTTTTAAGGATCACCAAAAAATTCTGTGCTCCCTCCTACCCCAACCCTGCCAACATATGTTTCATACCAACAAAGTTTCTGGATTGCATCTTCTCCCCCTCAGTCATTCTGTCTGAAAAGTATTTCAGTTCCCAGTGAATATCAGTATATTCACTAATGTCCTAGTGAATGATACGAGGAGGCTTAGTTCCTGAAGGCTCTGGAGAAAGCGAGAATTCTGGGATTACTCTGGGAGTCATTTCTGCCATCTCTTAGGACAAACAAAGAATGTAAATTGATCAGGGAGCACTTCATCAACAATCTTCAAAGGCAGCAAACTGAAGCAGACTATGGTAGGAAAGAAGCACCTTTGCTTTTAATCCTCTCGTCCTTCTTATTTCTTAGTGAGGAATAGATGGCATCACCTTTCAGACTAATGTGAAAAAACATTTTAACTTCTTTCCCGAGTTTGGGTCTTTCTGACCTACAACTTTAAAAAATTTTTGTTTTTCTGCATTTGACTTCCTCTACATTTCTGAATTTGTTTTTTTTAATATCAGCCTACCTGTATATGACTCTTATCTAATCATCTTACCACATCCTTGTTTAAGCAACAAAGTCTAAAGCATACTGTTTGTCTAAGTTGTGTCAAAAATATAACTCTGCTTTCTCTTGAGGCTGCTGTGATTATTATGGAGAAATTTGAGCTTGGAGTAAAAGGAACAGGTTTGAATCTCCGTTCCTTTTCCTGCCATCTGCATGAGTGTGGGACATCTTTGTAACTTGTTTTAGACACCATTTTATCACCTGGAAAAGCAAAGTGATAAAATATTCCTGACAGCTGTTGAAGAAGTTACGCATTCAAAAATGCCCATGGGGCTTCCCTGGTGGCGCAGTGGCTGAGAATCTGCCTGCTAATGCAGGGGACACGGGTTCGGGCCCTTGTCTGGGAGGATCCCCCATGCCGCAGAACAACTAGGCCCGTGAGCCACAACTACTGAGCCTGCGCTCCGCAACAAGAGAGGCCGCGATAGTGAGAGGCCCGTGCACTGCGATGAAGAGCGGCCCCCGCTTGCCACAACTAGAGAAAGCCCTCGCACAGAAACGAAGACCCAACACAGCAAAAATAAATAAATAAACTAATAAACTCCTACCTCCAACATCTTAAAAAAAAAAAAAAAATGCCCATGACTTAGAAATGTTCCTTAAACAATCCATTTTTTTTTCATTTTAGACAGTGAATTTAGAGAAAACTTAATTGCTTTACCCATTTTATGTGATATTAATCATGTTGTGTGCATGTAATAGCTGCAGTCTCTAAGCCACTAATGGAGACTGAGATCATACAACCAAGTGGGAAGAATTCTCATTAGGAATTTCAGGGAGAAGGTAAAATACTTCCTCCAGTGACCACATGAGGTGTATGATCTTGCTACTATTATATAGAACATATCCAGTTTCCTGAGAATTAAACAAAGTAGTAGTCCTTATTTTTTCCAATATGAGATTCTCTTTTTTTTTGAGCCATATCAAATGACATATTCCTTCAATGTCCTCCTGATAGCGGAGAGTGATTCTATATTGAGATGAACACAATCTCAGTTACAGAAAAGAATGGGGGAAATAGCGATAATCCTGTATACTTATAAATAAAATATACTATACTAAACTAGACAAAATGGGTGTGTCTGTGAGTATGTGTGTGTGTGTGGGGGGGTGTGGGGGGGTGTGTTTGGGATCATAAGAAAATAAAGAGAAGAGATAAAAAAGAAAGCATAAGAGTTACTCCTTCTCTTTTAGAGATTATGCCTAAGAAAATAACAGAGAGAACAAGAACAATACAGTGTATCTAACTGACAACATCATCCAGACTGTCTGTGTGTGGTGCAGCAGTGCATACATTATGAGTGATCCGGGTCTTGTGGAATCAGACAGCAAACTCTTCTAGAGAAAATACATATTGAATGAACCTATAAGAGGGAGGACGATATGGGCTGAGAGAGGGATTTCCAAATAGGAGTCTTGGGGAGAAGACTGAACGTGTGGAAACGTAAGCAGATTTGTTTGCTGGAAAAGAGAAGTGATGAGAGAAGGACAGAGATAGAGACAGAGACAGAGTCAAAGGAGTGATGTGATTGGAGAGCTAGAGAAGATCCCGTCAGTGGAGGACCTTTCAAGGTTTGTTTCTGACTCAGGGAGAGGCAACGGACCTGCTGCCTGTGAAGCTCTTGCCAAGCTTTTCCCAGGGAACACCATCTGGGCTCAGCCTTAGGGTAACCACGATGAATGACGCTACCCACTTGCCCAGTGCAAAGGCTAACAAATGCCAGGTTGCTCCCTGTGTCAGACCACACAAGGTAGCATGAGTACTGTCAATATTTTTCTTTCAAAAAGGAGAAACAGAAGTCTTGAAAGCCTCCTATCCAATGGAGTCGCCGAAATATTTTTAAAGAAGAGTGTGCAACTTGTGTCTTTAGCTATCTTTTGTACATGGAGAATATTATCTTTTACTGGCAGTTAAGTTTGCTATTAGCAAAACATATCTATAACCTGTATGTCATGGAAAGATTTGGAATAATCTGCATTGACATGAATGAAAAGGCTTCCTTTCTCTCAGAGCATCTGTCTTCACCTAGCATTTCTCCGCAGGCAAGGTGCTCTCTGCAAATATTCTTTCATAGCTAAAGCCTGCTGTTTGTGCCAGCTATCTGCCAAACCTACTACCTTTTCCTTTTTTTCTTTTCTTTTCTCTCCTTTCCTCCCTCCCTCCCTCCCTTCCTTCCTTTTTCTTTTAAATTATTGTGTCTTGCAATTGTGCACTTTCCTGCTATAGGTGGGACTCTGGTGGGAGACAGAGAAGGCTGATTCTGGGTTTGTAAAGCTTTGGTCCTCTTGGATTAAACCTTTTGTGGATACCCAATTTGAACTATATTTCCACTTTAACTGGCACGTTCTGTATTAGTCAAGTTTCTGCAGAGAAACAAAACAAATAGGCAATATCTTATCTAAAGAGATTTACTATGAGGAGTTAGCTCACTCAGTTTTGGAGGCTGAAAAGTCCCACGAATTGCTGTCTGCAAGCTGGAGATCCAGGAAAGCCAGTGGTATAGTTCCAGTCCAAGTCTGAAGGCCTGAGAACCAGGGGAGCCGATGGCGTAAATCTCAATCCTAAAACAGGAGAAGACCAAGACTGATGTCCCAGCTTAAGCAGGAAGGCAGAGAGGCAAATTCTCCCTTCCTCTGCTTTTTATTCTATTTAGGCCCTCAACGGATTGGGTGATGCCCACCTACACTGGGGAAGGTCATTTGCTTTACTCAATCTACTGATTCAAATGCCCATCTCACCTGGAAGCACCCTCACAGACACACGTAGAAATAATATTTAGGCAAATATCTGGGCACCCCATGGCCCAATTAAGGTGACATAGAAAATTATTAAAATTAATTATACCATCACATCTTCGTAGTTCTGGGCCAGTCCCACCCAAATCTTACACCCTGACTTGGTCCATGAAATTCCAACCCAACATATTTGTAGTTAGTTCACCTATTTGCCTGGGTCCAGAATTTATTGGACACTGAAGATGCTGTCTGACTCATGCATAGTTCAGTAGGGCTATCACTTCTGTTTTGTGGACACACTCCAAATACTAACTTTAAAGATTTATTAATTTTGAGCAACAAGATTACACTATTGACTTACATTAAACTTGTGATTATGTAAACATCCAAATTTCTTTTTGCCAGTATAAGTCAGTATTGCAAATAACTTTTTAAAAATAATAAATCATAGAACTATTGAGCCAGGGAATATTAGAGAATACTTCATTGAACTTATTTAATGCTGTCATCTCATCTTATTAGACTGGAAACCTCGGGGAACTAAGATCATACTTTGTTACTGATGGAGCCAGGGTTAAATGCGAGCTTCCTAACTTAATATGCTTTACATACTGTGGAGCAGACTTTGAAACTTGCTTCGACTTTCTCTCTTGGTCTCTGCTTTCAGGGAGAGCTACTAGCTTCCATAAGAAGCATTCTGGAGTAGTGGTTACCACCATGGGCTGTGGGCTCTAATCAAACATGTTTCAGCCTTGCCACTTACTGGTTGTATGATGTTGGATAACCCAGCTAACCTAGCTGAGATTCAGTTTTTTCACATTTAGTACAACATAATAAGAAATCTAGTAAGATTTTTGCAGAGATCAATTGAAATAAAGTATAGCACCTGATATACAGGGAACAATACAATGTTAGCCATTATTATATGCATCATTTCCAATTTTAGTGAGCATTTCAACTACAAACTCATCTAAGTTCTGTTGAATGAGATAAAGCAAAGGGCTTATCATTATAGTTTTCAGTAAAACATTCGCTTCTGTTCAACATAGAAAGATTAATCAATACTTTTTGGATATACTTTTAATGGGACTATCTACCATAACTCAATGCATATTCAAAATCTTTTTCATAATGATACCATGTAGCTACTTCATCAATTCATATTCTAGCATATTTTTGTTTAAATGACATATAGTAGTTGGCACTAAGACATAGTTATCTGAATGTCATTAGAATCTAGTCTTATATACAGAACAACAATAAAAATCCAGAATTCATTTTTATTTTCAAAATGTTAAGTTATATTTTAAAGCATAAATTATAGGAAAAAGATACAGAAAATAACTTCAACAGATATTTATTCCACTATCATTTTTATTTCAGTAAGATATTTTTAGATTTTTGGATACAAGTAAAACATGCAGTAAAAAGCCATTATACACATCCAACTAGGAAATTTACATAGTTATATTCTTTGTCAATAATCACATATGGAGGAAATTCTTATTATGGAATTAAATTTTCCTAGTCCTTACATATAAAACAGTACAGTATATTGTGATCTTTAAAAACCATTTTAATGCGGTATGACTGACGCACAAAACGCTCCTGAATGCTTCCTGGAGTCATCTGCCTGAGGGTGATTAGGGTGGCAGTGTTTATCCATCACACTCATCCTCTGTTGATGGAGGTTGCTCCTGAAGATGTTAACTTCCACCTACTTCTGGCTGCTCACGTGTGACTGCAGAACGGGCTGCCCTGAGGGTCCCTGCTATGGCATCAGAGACGCCTCATGGCACAAAGCAACAGACACTTTCTTGAGCAGAAACCTTGTCATTCCTACCTGAATTGAAGCCAGCACAGAACGGTTCACTGCAGCCACGTCTGGGATCAAGAGGTGAGACCAAATACAAAGGATCATGAGAGATTACTACAAGCAACTACATGCCAATAAAATGCACAACCTGGAAGAAATGGACAAATTCTTAGAAATGCACAACCTTCCGAGACTGAACCAGGAAGAAATAGAAAATATGAACAGACCAATCACAAGCACTGAAATTGAAACTGTGATTAAAAATCTTTCAACAAACAAAAGCCCAGGACCAGATGGCTTCACAGGCGAATTCTATCAAACATTTAGAGAAGAGCTAACACCTATCCTTCTCAAACTCTTCCAAAATATAGCAGAGGGAGGAACACTCCCAAACTCATTCTATGAGACCACCATCACCCTGATACCAAAACCAGACAAAGATGTCACAAAGAAAGAAAACTACAGGCCAATATCACTGATGAACATAGATGCAAAAACCCTCAACAAAATACTAGCAAATAGAATCATACATTATGATCAAGTGGAGTTTATCCCAGTAATGCAAGGATTCTTCAGTATACACAAATCAATCAACGTGATACACCATATTAACAAATTGAAGGAGAAAAACCATATGATCATCTCAATAGATGCAGAGAAAGCTTTTGACAAAATTCAATACCCATTTATGATAAAAGCCCTCCAGAAAGTAGGCATAGAGGGAACTTACCTCAACATAATAAAGGCCATATATGACAAACCCACAGACAACATTGTCCTCAATGGTGAAAAACTGAAACCATTTCCACTAAGATCAGGAACAAGACAAGGTTGCCCACTCTCACCACTTTTATTCAACATAGTTTTGGAAGTTTTAGCCACAGCAACCAAGAGAAGAAAAATAAATAAAAGGAATCCAAATCGGAAAAGAAGTAAAGCTGTCACTGTTTGCAGACGACATGATACTATACATAGAGAATTTGAAGGATGCTACCAGAAAACTACTAGAGCTAATCAATGAATTTGGTAAAGTAGCAGGATACAAAATTAATGCACAGAAGTCTCTTGCATTCCGATACACTAATGATGAAAAATCTGAAAGTGAAATTAAGAAAACACTCCCATTTACCACTGCAACAAAAATAATGAAATATCTAGAAATAAACCTACCTAAGGAGACAAAAGACTGTATGCAGAAAATTATGACACTGATGAAAGAAATTAAAGATGATACAATAGATGGAAACATATACCATGTTCTTGGGTTGGAAGAATCAACATTATGAAAATGACTGTACTACCCAAAGCAATCTACAGATTCAATGCAATCCCTATCAAACTACCACTGGCATTTTTCACAGAACTAGAACAAAAATTTTCACAATTTGTATGGAAATACAAAAGACCCTGAATAGCCAAAGCAATCTTGACAAAGAAAAACGGAGCTGGAGGAATCAGGCTCCTGGACTTCAGACTATACTACAAAGCTATAGAAATCAAGACAGTATGGTACTGGTACAGAAACAGAAATATAGATCAATGGAACAGGATAGAAAGCCCAGAGATAAACCCACACACATATGGTCACCTTATCTTTGCTAAAGGAAGCAAGAATATACAGTGGAGAAAAGACAGCCTCTTCAATAAGTGGTGCTGGGAAAACTGGACAGCTACATGTAAAACAATGAAATTAGAACACTCCCTAACACCATACAGAAAAATAAACTCAAAATGGATTAAAGACTTAAATGTAAGATCAGACACTGTAAGACTCTTAGAGGAAAACATAGGCAGAACACTCTATGACATAAATCACAGCAAGATCCTTTTTGACCCACCTCCTAGAGAAATGGAAATAAAAACAAAAATAAACAAATGGGACCTAATGAAACTTCAAAGCTTTTGCACAGCAAAGGAAACGGTAAACAAGATGAAAAGACAACCTTCAGAATGGGGGATTTTCCCCCAGTCATCTCAGAAATTATAAAAAATTTGCAAATGAAGCAACTGACAAACGATTAATCTCCAAAACATACAAGCAACTCATGCAGCTCAATATCATAAAAACAAACAACCTAACCTAAAAATGGGCAGAAGACCTAAATAGACATTTCTCCAAAGAAGATATACAGATTGCCAACAAACACATGAAAGAATTCTCAACATCATTAATCATTAGAGAAATGCAAATCAAAACTACAATGAGATATCATCTCACACCAGTCAGAATGGCCATCATCAAAAAGTCTAAAAACAATAAACGCTAGAGAGGGTGTTGAGAAAAGGGAACCCTCTTGCACTGTTGGTGGGAATGTAAATTGATACAGCCACTATGGAGGACAGTATGGAGGTTCCTTCAAAAACTAAAAATAGAACTACCATACGACACAGCAATCCCACTACTGGGCATATACCCTGAGAAAACCATAATTCAAAAAGAGTCATGTACCAAAATATTCATTGCAGCTCTTTTTACAATAGCCAGGACATGGAAGCAACCTAAGTGTCCATCAACAGATGAATGGATAAAGAAGATGTGGCACATATATACAATGGAATATTACTCAGCCAAAAAAGAAAATGAAATTGAGTTATTTGTAGTGAGGTGGATGGACCTAGAGTCTGTCATACAGAGTGAAGTAAGTCAGAAAGAGCAAAACAAATACTGTATGCTAACACATATATATGGAATCTAAAAAAAGAAAAAGAAAAGAAAAAGAAAATGGTCAGAAGAACCTAAGGGCAAGATGGGAATAAAGATGCAGATCTACTAGAGAATGGACTTGAGGATACGGGGAGGGGGAAGGGTAAGCTGGGACAAAGTGAGAGAGTGGCATGGACATATATACATTACCAAATGTAAAATCAATAGCTAGTGGGAAGCAGCCGCATAGCACATGGAGATCAGCTTGGTGCTTTGTGACCACCTAGATGGGTAGGGTAGGGAGGGTGGGAGGGAGTGAGATGCAAGAGAGAAGAGATATGGAGACATATGTATATGTATAACTGACTCACTTTGTTATAAAGCAGAAACTGACACACCATTGTAAAGCAATTATACTCTAATAAAGATGTTTAAAAAAATAAAGAAAAAGAGGTGAGGACAAGAGGATGTGAAAGGAAGTGAAACAAGAGTTGTCCGATAGAAAAGTCAATGGAATTCTTAGTCCAGCCTCACAGAAGTTCCAAAGCAGAGGGAAAGAGTGGCGTATGTCTAAGTCATCTCAGAAAAAATAAAAAATAAAACAAGAAAAAAAAAAAAAAAAACAAAAACCCTAGGGCTTCCCTGGTGATGCAGTGGTTGAGAGTCCGCCTGCCGATGCACGGGACACGAGTTCATGCCCCGGTCCGGGAGGATTCCACATGCCGCGGAGCGCTGGGCCCATGAGCCATGGCCGCTGAGCCTGCACGTCCGGAGCCTGTGCTCCGCAACGGGAGAGGCCACAACAGTGAGAGGCCCGCGCACCGCAAAAAAAAAAAAATGCTGTACATATTTAATGGATATTAACCTGATGAGTTTGGATATTTTTATTTCTTCTCTTTTGAAGCACTCAGCTAATGCTTCCTAAATAAATGGTGAAGAAAACCTAGGAGGTTTTACACCTTTTTACCAAAGGTGTTGAAAAATAGAATCAGACAGTGCCCTTTCAAGGAGTTTGAAAGAATTTTGGGATATACATTGATTTTTTTCATTTGATAATTCATTGTTTTTAAGCACCAGTGCATGCCAGGCACTATTCTAGTCACTGGATACAGCAGTAAATAAAACAAAGTCCTGCCCTCATGGAACGTACATTCCAGCAGAGGCACAGCAATAAACAATTCATTCAACAAAGCAATAAAAACATCATATAATGATATATGCTATGGAGAACAGTGAAGAAAGGTGAGGGGAGTATGATGTCTTCGTAGGGGCTTATATTTTTATTTAGGATGGTAAGGAAAGCCATCTCATGTGAGATGACATTTGAGTAGAGGATTGAAAACAAAGTAATGGTTTGAGACACACAAATAACCAGAAGAAAAGCATACTAGTCAGAGGGAAAAAAAGATGCAAAGGCCCTGAGGTAGGAGCATGCTTGATGTGTTTGACATACAAGAGGTCCTTCTTGGTTGGAGTACAGAGAGAGACTCAGAGAAAAGAAGTAGGAGATAAACTTGGAGAGTTAGTGCGACTGTGTGCATGGGAGTGGTGGCAACAGGTCATGTAGGGTCTTGGAGGTCCAAGTAAGGGCTTGGCCATTTACTCTTATTGAGACGGTTTTGAGCCAAGAAGGGACATGATCTGATATATATGTTAAAAGAATAAGTCTCATTGTTGAAATAACTCTTAGTGTTGAAAAATAAACTGAAGCACCGAGATCAGTTAGAAGGCTTTTGCAGCAACCCAGGTGGAGATGATGATGGCCATCAGTGGAGATTTTTGAGAAGTGACTGGATTCTGATGTATTTATTCTAGATGTGATGTGGAGCAACTAACTGACTTAGAACAAGACTAATTAAGTCAGAGAAAGCAAATTTACCAGGTGCTAGGAAATTGTATGAACACCTCCAATGGGAAACTTCTGCAATTATTTTATTAATGAATTTTAACTCAGCATCATGCAATTTGATGGAGTGTATAACAAAGTGTAAGACCACTGGTTATTTAAGCAGACCTAGAGCTAGTCATAAGCAGAGCAACAGGGTGACATGGTGGAAACACACGCTCAGCCATTTACACAAACTATTGTTACTCAGGGGCTCAAGTTCACAGACTTTTCAATGTAGGAGTCACTGGCAATAATGTTATTAAGATAAACTTAACATAATTTCTATATGGAAACATTCATTTCCACTTGATTAAACTGGACTCATTTTGGAAGGGATAAATAGGTAGATGATGTCATGTAATTAACGTTTACTGCTGAATAATAAATCACCATTGAAATGGGGGTGGGATAGTTTGCCACACTTATGCAACACACCTAGAGTTAACAATGAAAAGTAATCTGGCTGATTAGAACCTAACATTTGCTCTCCCCTTCCTTGGCTATAGAACTGATTTTTAGCTGAGCATACGATTGTCTGGAATAAATAATACGTTTTTCACCCTCATCTGCAGTTAAATATAGATGTGCGACTTAATTTTTTGATATGGAATGTAAGCAGAATTTGTGGGCAACTTCTGGAAAGTGCCCTTAAATGAAAGTGAAGTGTCTTTCTTTGTCTCTTTTTGCTTTCTGCTGGCTGAAACTAAATGCGATTGCTGCAGCTTGAGCAGCTATCTCAAACCATAAAATGGAAGCCACTTGTTGAGAACAGGAAGCAACAAGATGTGAAGGGCCTTATGTCCTGGTAACTGTGGGCCAGGACTGCTTACATCCAAAAACGGAGTTGTATCTTGTTTAAGCTGCTGCTATTTTGAACTTTTTAACACTTGCAGCTGAATCTAATCTTACCTGACACAGGTAGAAATAAATAGACTGCTATGTTGGAGAATTAAAATTTGCCATGGAATAGTCTTAGGACTATTCTTTTAATATTTTAAATTGTTTGACTTATTCTGTGAAATCTTAAAATATTCAAATTTTGTAAAATAAAATGCTTTTTATAAAATAAAAATTTCAATTCCATATAGATCAATTATAGACTCTTTAGTGTAAGTTAAAAAGAACTGTAGTATTAAGTATTCTAATAAAACTGGATGGTGATTCATCAGTCATGATCCCACAAAAGTTCATAACTGACTGTGGTTGACTGTTTGCAATATACCATTTCTAGTGACTAAAGGGTTTTGGGCTCTACATGTTGAATTCCGGCTTGGTAATGATTATGTTCTTAGGTGAATGTACATTCAAAGAGTAAATATGCTTTCTCAGATCCATAAGTGGTACACTAGTAGAGTCGATTATGTTTACTTTTCCTGTTTGTAAGGAAATTCCATCCAATTTTCTCTTTTCAATTTTCTCTGAACTTTTGAGTCCAAAGATTAAAGGTCATTAAAAATTCTGGAGTTCCTTTAGCTCATTCATAACAGCTTTCTTAAAGTATAAAGATGTCAACTTAACAACAATATTTTAAGTTAAAATATTGCAGTGTTTTAAAATAATTAAATTTGGGGGGAAAAAAAGGAAAAACAACTTTGCTGGCTATATTTGGACTATTTCTAAAAACAATCTGGAAGGACTAATTGTTGAATAATCTGGTTCCTACAGTTTTCATTTGTATTTCCAGATGAAAGGGCTTGATATATTCGAACAACCAGTAAGTTTTTATGCTTATTCTTAGTAACCGTTTGAGGTTATTCCCACAATTCCATTTACAACCCCCAAATTAAAAATCTAGATGAAGAGAAAAACTTCACTATAAATATACCAGTTTCTTTCTGTATGCCTCGGGTTGCAATTTTTCCATTAAATGATGTGGAAGATTTGAGCTAGAGGGCTTAAAAAGCTGCATGACTTTGAAATTACCATAAATATTATAACTGGTAACTGTAATTAGAAGATAAATGCTAGGTAATAAAAATGTAAACATAGGACAATTTCTGCTTTTAAATTAGAATTTGAGTTATGCTACCTATAATCTCTTTTGAATCGACTGCCTAAAACTGTATTAGCCGAGAATTCTGAGAAAACTATTATTCTGTCTTGTATGCATCCCACAATCACAAGCTTAAACAAAGGCATCCAACAAATTGCAGCATATCGTTCAGTAATAAGGAATCACAGTAACTCTTGTTAACAATTTTGCAATGAAATTCACAGCACTAAATAGGAAATGGTTTCCATTTAAAGGATTTGTTGTATATTATGTCACAGGATCATGTAAGTTATTACAGTAAAGTTGAAATCATTGAAGAATAAAGTGGGGCAGTAAACAAAGGCTGTACTAATATGGGAATGAATCTTAGATCACATGATGGCTAAGAGCATAGACTTGTCAGAAAGACCTGGATCAATTTTTGGCTTTAATATTTACTAATTTTATAATTGTGTGTAAGTAACAACATCTTTAAGCTTTAGTTCTCATATTGCTGTAATCACATTTTCTATTTCATATGGTTGTGTTTAGAATCAAATGAGATAATTAGTCTGTTAAGCATGGTGCAGGGTTCCTAAGTATTAACAAATATTAGCTATTATTATTATTTCCCCCAGAGATAATTCTCAATAATGTTTTGCTTCTAGTATGCCACTAATTTAGTTTCAGATTTGCCACCAATTTGAAAACAGCTTTTGTTGGAAAAATGAAAACATTATCATATCAAATATATACACGTGATTTGCAAGACATTGATTCTGAAAAGTTGAAATTGTAAAAATGTCTTAAGAGTCTAGAAGATATGGCATATAACATTTACATTTGAGGATGCTTTTAGTTCCTTTCTACTTTCAGGGTTTCCTATACCCCCAGTTTTCAGCACCACATTGTCAGTATCCATAAAAATATAACAGTCTAATAAAAGGTAATAAAATAAATAATATTGATGGATAGTAAGTTCGATATTTTAACTTTAAAACAATGTAGAATTGAATGAAGGAAAGTGGGCTGTGGAGTTTTTTTCTTTTTTTTTGAAGTGGTGAATTGTTATTGTATGGGTATGCACAGGTAAAATCGTTACTGCTTTTAAGATTTTTTCCCCCACTTTTACTGAGACATAATTGACACGTAACATTGTGTTAGTTTTAAGTGTACAACATAATGATTTGATCAATGTATATACTGAAAAATGATTACAAGTTTTTTCAGTATCCATCACCTCACATAGTTATATATATTTTTTCTTATGATAAGACTTTTAAGATCTACCCTCTAGTGACTTTCAGATGTACAATACAGTATTGTTAACTATAGTCACCATGCTGTACATAGTCTCATGACTTATTTTATAATTGGAAGTTTGTACCTTTGACCACCTTCATCCACCCCCAAGCCCCACCTCTGCAGAGTTATTTAAATGAAGAAAACACTTGAGGGTTTTAGTTGTCACCAAGAACACTAAGAGCCAAGATTGGGATTTAGTTGCTAAAACAGTCAGTCAAGTCATGCTGAGAGACACAAGAGAGATGCTCTCAAATCAAGGACTCTAACTCATGCCTCCCCTTCGCACTTTCCTTGCTTGGCCTCTGTGACTTTACATTCTCTTTGCTTTCCTTCTACCTCACTGGTTCCCTCTACTTAGTATCCTCTGCTAGACCCTCCTCTTCTGCCTGACACATGATGTTGCATTGTTCTAGGCCTCCATCCTTGATCCTCTTGTCTTCTCTGTATTTCTCCCTTGGTGATCTCATACTGTCTCAGAGCTTTTAATATCATCTATATTCTGATGACTCGAAAATACACATCATTGGCTCAGATGCTGTTTCCTATTTCAGACCCATATCTGACTGCTTATCTGACATGTCCATATGTCAACTTTACATATCCAGCAGGATGTTTAAGGAGGACTTGATCTTCTTCTGTGTCAAATCTGCTTTATTTGAAGCTTTCACCTTCTCATTTCATGACCCTTCCATTCTTCCTATTGCTCCGGCCAAAACCCCTTAGTTCATCTTTGCTCTCTTGATTTCTCTTAAAACCTAAGTTCTCTGCCTTCTGAATATGACCTTTACCACCTGACCACTTACCACCTTCATTGCTACCACCCTGGTCCAACCCACCATCATCTCTTACTGGATCACTAAAATAGGTCTTACCCACAACAATATACAATATATTCTCATTGTAGCCTGAGAACAACGTTCAAAGCCAAGTCAAAACATGTCACTCATCTGCTCATCTGAAGGAAAAGTCACAGTCCCTACAAAGGCCTAAAAAGACCTGCCTCCTCTGGCCCCATCACTCCCTGCTCCCCACCCTCCTTCTCTTCCTGCCCCTTACTCCTCTCCAGTGACACTGTGTCTGTGTCATTCCTCAACACACAGGCATGCTTCATAGGGTCTTTGTCTAGCTTTGCCATTCTCCTAGCTGTTCTTCTTCCCATATATCTTCTTCTTCTTCTTTTTTTTAAGATTTATAGTTTGTAACACAGATTTTCTAGTTTCTTTTATTTAAAATAAATTTATTTATTTTTTTATTTTTGGCTGCATTGGGTCTTCGTTGTTCTGCGCGGGCTTTCTCTAGTAGCAGAGAGCGGGGGCTACTCTTTGTTGTGGTGCACAGGCTTCTCACCACAGTGGCTTCTTTTGTTGTGGAACACGGGATCTAGGCATGTGGGCTTCAGTAGTTGTGGCATGTGGGCTCAGTAGTTGTGGCTCGCAGACTCTAGAGAGCAGGCTCAGTAGTTGTGGCACACACACTTAGTTGCTCTGCTGCACATAGGATCTTCCTGGACCAGGGCTTGAACCCGTGTCCCCTGCATTGGCAGGCGGATTCTTAACCACTGCGCCACCAGGGAAGTCCCCCATATTTCTCCTTGACTATCTTTCTCACATCCTTCACATTTTGTTCACATCTCACTTTTTCAATAATGCCTACACTGGCCACTAAATGTAATATGGCAGCTAATCTCATCCTTCATACTTCTGATACCCTTTCTCTGCTCTCATTTTTTTCCCATAAAACTTGTCAATTTCTAAAATACTAAAAAGGTATTTATTCATTATATATATTGATTGTTTCTGTCTCCTCTCAATAGACTATAATCTCCATGTGGGCAGAAATCCTTAACTATTCTGCTCAGTGATACATTTCCAAGTGTAGAGGACAGCCCCTTGCTGAACGTAAGTGCTTAGAAAATATTTGTTGGATGAATGAAGGGACTACTACATAGAGAGGTGTTGGTTTTAAGAAAAGATTGCTCAACAGTGCCAAGTGTTACTGAGCAATAAATTATGAAAAGCACTTTGTTTTTAACTCCTAAGATGTCATTTGTGACCGTGATCCAGGTCATTCCTGGAATGGTAGAGGCAAAAGACTGAGGTCGGATGATTAAATTGGAGACAAATATAAATATTTGTTCAGATAGGAGACTCATGATTGCATTTATATATGTGGAAATCCCACGTAGAGGAAGGGGTTGAGATCCTAGAGAGGGAAGAAATACGTGCTTTATTCAGGTCTTGGAGGTGGAAACCAGAAAGTGTCCCACGGGGTGATGCTATATTCCTCTTCCTCGGAGATTGGGGGCACCAGCTTGAGAGCTGGGAAGATAAAAGTCACTGCTTTTAGACAGGGGCTAGGAATTTTATGCTTTAGCATCAATTTTCTCAATGAACGACAAACGCTGTGTTTTTCTTTTAATGATGATGAAAAGTCTAGTAGGAAATATGAGTAAAGAGTAAATTTTTTTAATAACTTGGGCGGACAACAGGAACTCTGTCCAGGGACATGCAGGAGGTATTGGAGCAGTGCTGAGAAGCCCGGCTAAACTTGAAAGCATGACTCAGTTTGGGTTTCATCCTTTCATCTCTCAGCAGCTTGGGTGTAAAAACAAAATTGTTGGGATGTGTAGTGGGAAATAAGAAAGTAAGTAAAAAGGTTTGGAAGTGAGACATTCTTCTTACCCCCACCCCATGTTTAAAAAGTCATTATGGATTTTTTTACAAGAAAAAGTAACTTTTTTTTTTTTTTTTAACTAGCTGAGGACACTTGCTTAGAAGCAGCTCAGGTGGCTAAACAGTACACGTTCTATTGGTTACAAAATCTGTCCATCCAAGTTCAGCTACAAACGTCAAACAACTCCTAGTGAATCAATGAGACAACATCCCTCTTTTCTCAAAGAAATTAATCAAAATTTGAGTTGCATATATGTGTGAAAACTCAGCTAAATCATATGATAGGTGATGTAATGAAATCCGAGTGTCTGCTTTGTCTCTATAAAACCTGAGGCTCATTAACTTAGTTTAGAGCTTGTTCCATCATTGCTATGATCAAGAAGTAATCCAGGGGCTTCCCTGGTGGCGCAGTGGTTGAGAGTCCGCCTGCTGATGCAGGGGACACGGGTTCGTGCTCCGGTCCGGGAAGATCCCACATGCCGCGGGGCAGCTGGGCCCGTGAGCCATGGCCACTGAGCCTGCGCGTCCGGAGCCCGTGCTCTGCAACGGGAGAGGCCACAACAGTAAGAGGCCCGCGTACCGCAAAAAAAAAAAAAAAAAGAAAGAAAGAAATGAAATTGAGTTATTTGTAGTGAGGTGGATGGACCTAGAGTCTGTCATACAGAGTGAAGTATTTCAGAAAGAGAAAAACAAATACCGTATGTTAACACATATATATGGAATCTAAAAAATAATAATAATAAAAATTTAAAAAATTAAACAAAAATGGTCATGAAGAACCCAGGGGCAGGATGGGAATAAAGACACAGACCTACTAGACAATGGACTTGAGGACACGGGGAAGGGGAAGGGTAAGCTGGGACAAAGTGAGAGAGTGTCATGGACATATATACACTACCAAATGTAAAATAGATAGCTAGTGGGAAGCAGCTGCATAGCACAGGGAGGTCAGCTCGGTGCTTTGTGACCACCTAGAGGGGTGGGATAGGGAGGGTGGGAGATGCAAGAAGGAGGAGATATGGGGATATATGTATATGTATAGCTGATTCACTTTGTTATAAAGCAGAAACTAACACACCATTGAAAAGCAATTATACTCCAATAAAGATGTTAAAAAAAAATAAAAGAAGCAATCCCATAGTTCTATAGTAATAAACTGCTTCCAGACTGATTTATGTTATGTGTTGCTCAATTTCAAGATTTCTGCAAGATGTTAGAATTGATTGAAGCCAAAGTTGTGTGCACAGGAAGTGTGGAAGAAAGACAAAGGGGAAAGGAAACTTAATGCGTTTGCAAACATGTGAGTGAAGGGATGCACCACGGAGACAAGCTTAGAAGGTGACGTCACAAAGAGGCGTTCAGACAGGAAAGAGAAGGATCAGAGAATCGGTGAAATGTGTGAGACCAAAGAAAATCCACCCTGATGTAATAACTTTTTATAGCTAGGATTGTTCAAGAATGGAATGGGTTACTTATGAAGTAATACATTCCTGGGCACTGAATTGAGAGTGATGAAGCATGGGCTGTCTTAGGTAGGTACTTGTCAAAAGACGATACAGGAATGAAGCTGGGTGAGGCAATCAGATCTCTGATGCTCCTTCTCAAGCCAAGATTTCATGATTCTCTACCTCTTCAGAGTTTCTCCTTCTCTGGGACACCATCTGTCAGCCTCTTTTTGTCTTCCCAATTAGAATATACTTGCACTTGCTAGCTAGCATACACAGAGATGCTCAGCCAGTGTCCTGATATCCTGGAAGCTACCAAACGCCTCCTCCAAAGCCAGCTGGCTCTAGTCTTCTTGTTATGTAAAATAATTAAATGTGCTTAATCGTCTGAGAACTCTTAGTAAGATCTATCATTTGAAGTTGAAGGTGTCCTGATGAATGAGCCAGGTGGCCTGGTTGACTCTGGCCAGGCACTTTGCTAGAATATAGGAATAGAAAAGTGAGCAAAAAAACCCCATGGTGCTTCATGGTGCTTTCAGAACAATGAGGGAGGTTAGACCTTAAACATACAAGACAATCAAAATAGAATTTAACAGTGTGAAAAGTGTAATTAAGGAAAAGTTTGTATGCTGTAAGATTGAATAGCAGAGAACTTAATTAAGCACTGTTTTACTCAACTCATTCTTTTGTCAGTCACAGAAACTAAAACCACTTTGGCAGTGATCTGTGTAATTCTGGGGGCCCAGACATTTTCAGGGCCCTTCATAAGTATTTTCATTTGAAAGAATACTTATATATTGATCAAACTTTTACATTTGGTGAAGCAATAAAGTGTAAGCTCTGGAGTCCTGCAGCCTGTTATGAAATTATGTCTCTATTATCTTAACAAGTTACTTAGCCTTTCTTACCTAAGTTTTCTCATTTGTAAAATGAAATGAGTAACACAGTACAGATGTTACAAAGTTGTTGTTAAAATTTAAAAGAATAATATATAAAAAGAAAAACTTATCAGAGGTTCTGACACATCATATTAAAAAATAGTATTGTTATTTTTTATGAATTCCACAAGATTACTGGATTATGTGAAAATGTCTTTGGCTAATAGCAGCAGAGCATTTTATATTACAAAAGTTTTAAGATTCATACATTATGCTCTTTAAATTCTAAAAGCATCGAATATCAAATGACAAAAAAAGCCACAGTTTTAAAATGTTGCCTCGCAAAGGTCTGAAAAATAAATATTTTGGTTTGTATGTTGAAATCAACATGCATCTGATATTCAGAACTTAACCACTGTTTTATTTTCCGGTATATAAATAGTATGACAAAACCAGTGACAGCAGATAAAAAATGACATTAATATATCATTCCAATTAAAATATGTACACAAGGCTGCATCTTCCAAATATGTAGAAAATATGAATAAATGTCTAATGATAAAAAAAGCACAGATCTGAGGATGTATTTTTGGCTTGACTTACTATTTTATCTGTTTTATTCTTTTGTTTTCTTTACTATATTTCTAAGTTGATTATAACCATAATTTTCCCACAGTGTAATAATACAAGAATAATTTGGAGATCAAAAACATTATTTAGTAGAGCAGCAAGATTGTAATTCAAAGTGACCACAAATGTTTTGATGTCTATGGTAAATAAAAAAATATCACTTGTTCTGAATTTTTTTCAGTCAGCTATTAAGAAAATGAGTTCAACATAGTTTAACTTAAGTAAAAAACAAAAGAAAAATACCTTAGGAAGCTATGCTGCCCTCATTTTCATATGAAATAAAAATTCATCCCTGAATGATACCATGCTTCTTTCAGTTCATTTTCTTTCTATTTAAGTTTTCAAAAATAATTTGCTTTTTTAAATGACCTGGAATGACTGTTATTCAGCCACTTAACTTACAATTATAAGGGATATATATAACAGAGAAATACATAATATTAGTGAACAAGCCAGACATTTCTAAACTTAAGCCCACTTTGTGAGTATATGCCTGTAAACAAAGACTGAAAGAAACAAAGAAAGGTAGTATCAGGAAAAGTCTCAAGGAGGAGATGTTTATGCCACCCAATTTAAACAGCCTTTAGTGTCACCATATAATACTTTGTAACAAATAAAATAAAAATATATTTTTAAAGATTTTTAAAATAATATAACAAGGAGATGTTAAAAATCTATAACAAGGAGACATGATTTTCAAGTAATTTGTCATCTAATTAGGGCTTTACTTCTCTGTGGAATACTCTGACTTCAACCTTCCCCAGGGCTTAAAGTATTTTGTTAGTTTCACTCTACTCAAATTTTTAAAAATAAATAGACTTTATTTTTAGAACAGTTTTAGATTTAAGGAAAAATTGAGAAAATAGGGTTCCATATACACAATTTCACCTATTGTTAGCCTTATACATTAGTATGGCACCTTTGACAGTTAATGAACCAATACGTTATTATTAACTTATTATACATTATACATTATTGATACATTGTTATTAACTAAAGCTATAGTTTATTCAGATTCCCCAAGTTTTTACCTAACATACTTTTCTGTTCCAGGATCCCATCTAAGATTCCACATTACGTTTATTTATCATGTCTCTTTAGGATGTGTTCTGGCGGTGACAGTTTCTCCTTTGGATGTGACAGGTTGTGACTTTCCTCACTTGGATGGAAGCCCAAATTTAGGGAGTATAGAGTAAAGCTCTACATTCTTTAAGATGAAGAAGTATCTATATAGTTTATTTGGAATTCTTCTGCACAGATTTGACTCTTCTCCCTCATTTATTAATTTATTCACATCAGTATGAACTCATGAATATTTACTTTATACTTTGCGTTATAATCTAATACTACTTTATTTTGTTGCTCAAATTGTTGCAGCTTTGGCCACTGGGAGCTCTTTCAGTTGGCCACTGTGCCTTTTGACATACCCCACATCAATATATTTTTTAAAGGACCCATTTTTAATATAAACTCTAATGCTAGAACATGCCTAATTTTTCTGGGAGTGAACCACTGAAAAGAAGACACAACGTAAAAAAAAAAAAAAAATCCTCAAATCTTTCCGGTGTTAAAAACAAGAAGTGATCATTATTCCAATAGCCAAAGTCGAAAATGTGAAGCAATGGAAGAGTAGAGGAAGTGGCAAGATATGATCCAAAGCATTATGGACACAGTAAGGATCTTTCACTGTCAGATAACTTAATAATGGTGTCATGAAATTCTCTCTAAAGCTTTTAAACCATTGTGCTGTCCATATTTATCAAAATAAGATGGTATTAGCCTTTTTCAGATGTGCACATTAAAAATCCTGGAAAATGTACTCTTCATTTTAGGTTAATATGTAGCAGGAAGCCGCCTGTATCACTTTGGAGAAATCATAGGAGTCTAAGTTGTTTACTAGAATTCCCTTTGGACAATAGTTCCAAACACATCTATTCTGTTTTCATCAGTTGTCTTCTTGATAAATAAAATGGGAGTATGAAGTTAGTAAATTTGTGAAGAGGAGATTTTTTCTCTTTCTATTTTATTTTGAAGCTGTGAGAATAAGAATGCGATCACAAAGATAGTGGATATAATCTCTAATTAAATACCAAGAAAACAAGTGTGTTGTATTGTTTTCCTTGGATCATAAGAATAAAACACAAAAACAGCCTGTGGGCACATAAGGGCATGAATCTTCTTCCTGAAAAGTCATGCGAGGAGAATATATTTACAGGAGAGAAAGACAAAGAGAAATGCAGAGAATGAGAGAGTATCAGAAGAGCATTCCTAAGGGATAACTCTTGAATTTGGAAACTAAAAACAGAAGAGGCTAATGGACCATGCCAACAGCAAATCCAAGTGTAAATGAGGGGGATTAGTAAAGAGCAGGTTTGAATTCTAAAAGGCTGTTTCGTACAAGTTCATCATCATTACTGTTAATCTCATAGCGTCTGCTATTTTCAGCACCAAATAACACAAATTATAGCCCTGTTCATTTATACATTCTCTCATTGATTCATTCACTCACCCATTTATTCTTTCACCAAGTAATTTACTGAATGCCCAAAATAAGTAGAATCTTTTCTTTCCCTCTCATCTGTGGTTCCAGAGAAAGAAACTTGCTAAAGTGCTTCTCATCGACTAAATTGACTCACAGCACTATTATTTCCGTCAGCAAATGAGTCTGGAAAAGTGCACATGGTCCTGAGTGGGCATCTGAAAGCTCTGGGCTCCAGGCACCACTCTGTACATCAAACACACTGTGAAGGAAGAGGACAGCTGTGCAGTGAGAATCTCACAGCATCCCATTGTGCTTAAGCTGGTTCAAATAAAAATGCTTTCATCAAGCTTCAGGTCTGCATGAGCTTTTCAGACTCTGGCTTATCACCTTCCCAGGAGAACTCCTTCTCTTTTCTGTGTTTGAGTGATTCTACAAGACTCATTTAGACCTCCTAGGATCTTGATAATTTATGTTAAGATATGTGATTTCACTTCTCTCAGATCCCAACTTGAGGTGTAGCCATTATTTTCCCCCTTACTGTTAATCACATCAATTTTATGTGACAGATCCAGAATTTTCTTAAAATAAATACTCTATGCCTGTAATAAACCTTTCATCAAGGGCCATTTGGGACTTTTAAATTTGGTTTAATGTTTCTATCATCCATGTGTAGTACATCTCTTTATTTTGCATCGATGATTTTTTTCTGATATTGTTATATAGAATCAGTCAATCAGATTGTTGGCTGAGCTTCAAAACACTTAATTGAGCCACTTGACTTTTACGCATGACAAACTTTTATTGAGAACTTTGTTTTTGCCAGACATCTTACTGAGTGCTGGGGTGCAGAGACAAATGAAACAAAATCTCTACTTTCTGGGAATTTGGTGTTTAGTAGAAAAGCCAAGTCAATACAGTAACTATTCACTAGGATAGTTCTTTGCAAATGGGACTAATTTGGATGCCCATTCTATACGTTTCAATAGCTTATTTTTAATTTAAAAAAATTATTATATAATTTATATACTGTAGAGTTTTCTGTTTTTATTGTACATTTTTGTGAAGTTTGGCAAATGCGTACATTTGAGTAACCACTGTCACCACATTCAGGATGATTTAAGGAGTTCCACGCCACCCCCAAATTCTCTTATTCTTCTACGTGGTCACCCACACCTACCTCAACCCCATCCCACCACAAACACACACACACACACACACACACACACACACACACACAGTCCCTGGCAACAAATTATGAAATCTGCCCTTATAGCTGTACCTTTTTCAGAATGTCATCTGGGGTAAAATCATGTAGAATGTAACCTTTTGTGTCTGGCTTTTTCACTTAGCAAAATGCATGGACTATTTATCTACATTGCTGACTACATCACTAGTTCTTTCTTTTATATTATTGAGTAGTACTCAATTATACAGAGGTACCATAGTTTATCTATTTTCCTGCTGAGACACATTTGTGTTGTTTTACGTTTTAGGATATTATGAATAAAACTGCTACACACACTAATGTACAGGCTTTGGTGTGGGCATAGGATTTCAGTTTATGTGAACACCTAGGAAGGCGATCCCTGGGCTATATGGCCCCTGTGTTTAATTTATAAGAAATCGCCAAATTGTTTTCTAAAGTAACTGTGCCATTTTGCAAATCTGTCAGCACTATGTGACAGTTCCAGTGCTTTGCATCCTGATGAGCACTTGGTATTACCCCCCCTTTTTTATATTAACCATTGTTATATGGTTAAGAGTAATATCTCTTTGAGATTTTGACATTTGTATTGTCCTAATAACTAATGTGCTTATTTTTTATTCATATATCTTCTTTGGGAAAGCATCCAAATTTCTTGCCCATTTATTCAGCTTATTGTTTCCTTATTATTAACTTTTGAGAATTCTATTATATATATCCTTATCTATATCTATATATACATGCAACACACATTTTCTGCGAGTGTTGATGAAGAATGGGTATTGAATTTTGTAAAGGACTATTTCTGAATTGAAAATTTCATATTTTTTCTCTTAACTAGTCTGCTAAATGGTGAATTATATCAATTAATTTTAGAATATTGAACAAATGCCTAGTTCCTAGGATAATACTCATTTGGATATGAAGTATTACCCTTTTTATATATTATTGAATTTGTTTTAATAGCATTTTTTGAAAGATTTTGCTTTTATGTTCATGAGGGATATTGGTCTGCAATTTTCTTATAATGCCTTTGCCCAGTTTTGGCATCAGAGTTAAATGCTCACTAGTAAAGTGAGTTGGGAAGTGTTTTTTTCCTCTTTATTCTGGAACAATGTGTAGAATTGGTATTATTTCTTCCTTAAATATTTGGTAGACTTGGTCAGCATAGGAAACTATGTGTGGAGTTTTCTTTGTTTAAAGTTTTTTAACTACAAATTCAATTTATTTTACAGATTATAGGGCTATTAAGCTTACCTATATCTTCTTGGGAAAGCTTAGACAGTTGATGTCTAATGTATCCATTTCATTTGAGTTGTCTAAATTATGGGCAGAATGTGTGTAATGGGTTGCATTATGCCTTCCAAATCTGTATGTTGAAGTCTGTCGTGGTCCATTCTGGCTGCTGTAACAAAATACCTCAAACTAACTAACAACAGACATTTATTGCTAATAGTTCTGGAGGCTGGAAGCATGGCCAGGTGAGAGCATTTTTGGGGGGGTCGCAGACTTCTCCATTGTGTCTTCATATGGTGAAAGAGGAAGGGAGTTCTGCCGGGTCTCCTTTTTTAAGAGTACTAACGCCATGCATGAGGGCTCCACCATCATAACATAGGCACCTCCCAGTGGCCCCACTAACTAATACCATCACCTTTGCAGGTTAGGATTTCAACTTATGAATTCGGGGGAAGGAGAACAAACATTCAGACCATAGCAAAGTCTTAATCTCTAGTACCTCAGAATGTAACCTTATTTGGAAATAAAGTATTAGCAGATATAATTAGTTAAAATGAAGTTATACTGGAGTAGGTTGGGCCCTTAATCCAAAATATCTGGTGTCACTATAAAAAGGGGGAATTTGGACACAGACAGGCATACAAGAAGACAGCCACGTGAAGATTAGAGTTATGCTTCCACAAGTCAAGGAACTACAAAACTAGGAGAGAGCTCTGCAACAGACCTCTCCCTAGCAACTTCAGAGGGAGCATGACTTCTGCTGATACCTTGGTCTTGGACTTCTAGCCTCCAGAGCTGTGAGACAATACATTTCCGTTGTTTAAGCCACTTAGTTTGTGGTACTTTGTTATGGCAGCTCTAGCAAACTAACATACTGTTGTTCATTTTTAAATGTCTATAGAATATCTAGTGATGTCACCTCTTTTATTCCTGGTAGTTGTAATTTATGTCTTCTCTCATTTTTGTTCATTTCTCAGACTAGAGGTTATCAAAGTTATTGACTTCTTTAAAAAAACCAGCTATTGATTTAAATGATTTTCTCTCTTGTTATTCTCTTCCAGTTTTCTTTTTATCTTTATTATATCCCTTCTTCTGATTTCATTTGGTTTAATTTGCTCTTCTTTTTATAATTTCTTAAGATAAGACATTTTGGACATTGATTCTTTTTTAATATAAGCAATCAATGCCATAAAGTTCCCTCTAAGCCCTGCTTTAGCCACATCCCACAAACTTTGATATATTATGTTTTCATTTTTATTTGATTAGAAATATTTTCTGATTTCCTGTGTGACTTTGACCTGTCAGTTATACGTGGATGTGCTATTTAATTTACAAATATTTGGGGATTTTCCAGCTATCTGATTTCTTGTTTAATTTAGTTTCATTTCAAATTATACTTTTAAATCTTTTTTCTTTTTTGGTCCAGACTATGGTCTCTCTTTGTGAATGTTAATTTACATGTGCAATTTAAATGAATATTCATTCTGATGATACTGAGTGTAGCGTTCTATAATTGTCAGTTGGTTCAATTTGGTTGATAGTGTTGTTCAGGTGTTCTACATCCCTCAGAATTTCTGTTTAGCATTTCTATTGATCAGAGAGAGAAACGTAGAAATCTCCAACTATAACTATTTTTTTTTTCAGTTCTTTCAGTTAAAGCTTTTTGTTTTTTAAAACTTTGTTGTTGGGTGCATGCACATTTAGGATGGTTATGCTTGCTTGGTTAACTGACCACTTTTCCATTACGGAATATCCTTCTTTATATGTAGTAATATGCTTTGTTCTAAAGTCTATTTTAATATTAATTAATATTACTCCTGCCTTCTATTAGTACTTAAATTTTGTTTTATTTTAACATCTTTGTATTTTATATTTAAATTGGGTTTCTGTAGAAAACCTATATTGGGGTCTAAATTTTTTGTTCAACTTAATTTGTCTCTTCTAATTGATGTCATTAGACTATTTACATTTAGTGTAATTACGGCTATAGTTGGATTAAAATCTACCAACTTGGAAGATATTTTCTATTTGTTCTATCTGTTCTTTGATTCTTTTTCCTCTGTTTTCCCTTAGGTTAACCGATGAATTTTTATGTTCCATTTATCTCCACTTTCAACCTATTTATACATTAAAAATAATGTGCTTTTTAGTGGTTCTTCCTGTGCCCTGGGGGGGGCGGGAATCTGGGAGACTGTTCCAGGTGGATCATTTATGCCCTGCTACCTACCACAGTGTAGGAGGATAATCTGGCTCTTGCTCCTCACTGGGTTCTATTTAAATCAGCACAACGGGGCCTCTGTTTCTCACTTTGTCCCCAAAACTTCTGACTGTACCCCACCATTAGAGGTGGAGGGCTCAGCTCAGACAAGGGTGAGGCCCTCCTAGGGACATCCAAGGTCTACTTACTCCTAGATTCCTCCCAGAAAACTTTAGCTAGGCTGGGAGAAAAAGGAATTTCTTCTCTTACTCCTTTTGTGCTCGTTATATTCTAACCCTTTTCAAGGAGTAGGGATTTGACATTAAAGAAACTTTCTCTGATTCTGTTGTAACATCATTTCCTTCACGTAAAGAATGCAGTCTGGATTGTGGGGAAGCCACAGATTTACATGAAGGGGGAAAAAATGCCAAGGCTGATATATCAAAATATTATCCTACCAACTCTTCATACCCTAAAGTGTAAGTTTTTACGGTGGGGATTTATTAAAGGTCAAGATACTGTTTATGATACCTTTAGTAGAAATTTCATGCTATGGTGTTTTTATATCATTACACAAGTTCAGAGTCTGTAAGACCTACAACATGCATTTAGCAGCTAGTATATTAACAGATTCCAAGAGCAAAACAAATATGTAAATTTCAACATGCTGCAATTGCTTCTCCTTCTTAAGCTTAAAATGCATACGCTCTTGGGCCAGGCTGGAGCCACAGCCAGAACTGCGGCACCATGTTCAGTCCATGGCTTGAGTGTTACAAAATGTGCACAGCAGACTGAAGAATATGGATGAAACATTTCGGAAGCGGAGAAACATAGTGTTTTAGAAAGTGAATCAGTTTAGGTCAGAGTATTGTTTTGTTATATGGCATATACAAGAAAAAACATTTCTTCATTTCACATGGGATATGATATGCTGCAATTTATCCTCATTTCTAAAGCTTCTGCAAACTGTAATTCACAGGCTGGCATGACTTCAGTGGATGCCGACTTACTAAAGAGATTTTTTTTTTTAAGTTTTATTTATATTTTTTGCACCACACTGTGAAGTGCCCCTGATGCTTTGTTTCTCAGAGGCAGGATTAGGGCACAGATGGGAGAAGAAAGGCATGAAATTCTATACTTTGAAACATTCAGTCAAGATTTATATTGTATCTCTAGTTACCTGGCGCCTCTATAATACCCTTCATTGGAGAATATCAAAGCCTGTGCAGCCTCACAATTTCATAATACATAAATTTTTAAAACTATTATCTGTGAGAAAATTAATCAAACTGCATTGAAGGTGAAATTGTAATAAACAAACAAAAAGAAGGGGCTCTTTTTGTTCATTTGTTTGTTTTGTCAATACAATCTAATGTCAACTAGACCTAACCCTGTTTAGGAAGCATCAAAGCCTTCACTTTTTCTGTTTACTTCTACTTTGCTCTAGTCCAGTTAGGCCATTGACAATTAAGGGAAAATACTACTTTCTCTCTCGTGTGTCTTACCTATGCATCCATAGTACAAAATAACCTCTACCCCAACCACATCCCATACTCTTACTTTTGGTTGGCCTCTTTGTACGTAACGTTTTGGTAAATTATAATCTAACTCTTGCATAAACACATTCTAAAAATATAAGCCAGCAGCTATCTCCCAAGAAATAACCTTGCCAAATAGGTCACATTTTCTTTAAAAAAACAATTGATTGTAGAAGATGGGTATTTTTCCAAAAATTAAAGGAGCATTCTTTTAAAAAATAAGGATTCTATTACATTGAAAAATTATCTGCGGGGAAGAAGCATAAACCATGTGAATTTTTAACTTCTACTTAAATATTTTGTGGCTAAATTTAACCTATTTTGGATTACTCCCGTGCAGAAAAGAATTGATCTGTTATGTCCTCCCTCTCAGTCAGTTTTTGTTAGAATACAGAAGCTCATGGAAGACAGAAATAAAGAGTTTAATTGAGAATTAAGTGCTTATTCTATTGTTAGAAGAGCTGGGATAACGGATGTCAGGAAAGCACTATGGATGGTCAGAGGTCGACAGGGAATATTTGAGCAGTGGTTCTCCCCTGAGGGTGATTTTTTGCCCCAGTCTTGAGATTTTTTTAATTGTCATGACTGGGGTGGGGAAGGTTTTCCTGCCTTAGTGAGTAGAGGCCAGGTATTCTAACCATATGACCATATTCCCTTGGCTGAAGTTTGGTGAGGATGGATGCAGATCAAGAGAGAGAAAACGGAAAGAGTCTGCAGTTCTTCGTTACACCCACAGTTCACACAGGGCCGCTGAGGGGTAAGCCCGGGTGCAGTTACGAGGCTGAGGGGGAAGCAGAACTGCATGCAGGTGCCTTTGCTGTGGTTTCTGGGAGAGGTAAAGCAGGGTAGGGTGGTGATGGGGTTCAGGACACACCACCCCAAAATGTGACACCATGGCATAGTAAATAGCTTACTCTGAAGGAGTTTGAGAAAATGGCAGAAGCAGGAAGGTCACTGTGATATCCTCCCACCCCGCCCCCAAACACACACACACTTGCTCTTCTTCCCAAAACAGGTCATGTGAAAGGTCCCCTCCCTGTACCAGGAGGATGGAAGACATTCACCAGAGATGTGGCTTGTAGGGCCCAGAAATCAGTACGGACAAACATGTCAAGCTAATCCTCATCTTCCTAGTTATGACCTCATCCTTTACTACCCCTAGCCTAAACCCCTTTGTCTTGCACGTTCTTCATAAATTTATTGTTTCTTTGTTTAAAAGATATAGAAGGGCTTCCCTGGTGGCGCAGTGGCTGAGAGTCCACCTGCCGATGCAGGGGACACAGGTTCGTGCCCCGGTCCGGGAGGATCCCACATGCCGCAGAGCGGCTGGGCCCATGAGCTATGGCCGCTGAGCCTGCGCGTCCGGAGCCTGTGCTCCGCAACGGGAGAGGACACGACAGTGAGAGGCCCGCGTACCGCAAAAAAAAAAAAAAAAATGGAAACAGTAATTAGAAATAATAATAGAGGAAATAATCCTGCCTTAGGAGGACATTCAACATGTCAGAAGAGGTCCTATAGGCCACTGTCTATGGGTATTACCTTAACTGATCTCATACATAAAGAGTTGAATAAAAAAAGTGGCAATCAGCCAACATTCTCCATTCTTTATTAATTTTCTTGTCTGTTTTTTTTCTATGCAGTCAAATGGAAATATCAGTTGCATGGTTAATATCCATCATCAAAGAGCAATTACATGTCCCGATTATCTTAGTCTTGGGTATTCTATTAAACAATGCCAAAATAAAGCGGCACTGGTCTTTATTAAAATGCACTAAAACAATTAAAATGTTTTATCCTCGTTACTACTTTGCTAACTTATAAAGATGCCTTGCCACTGAGAAGCCAGCATAAAACAATGTAACTTGAGCCAGTCAAATAGTGAATCAACTTGCACAAGAAGGGGGAAGCAGTTGGGGAAAACAAAATGTTTTAGTTGTATTATTCTAGAGAAATGTAGAGACAAATTTGCTACTTGGTTTCAGTTTCAAGAATTAGATTATTTGGACTGATCATTAGTATATCTGTATTAAAACAATAAAATATGCATTAGTTATGATCAATGTTAAAATTTATCCCCATTCCTTGAAAGAATGTTTCCTGAACACCCCCTCTACACCAGAATAAGTGTCACTTCAGCTGCCACGGAAGCACAAGACTAGGCATGTAGTCCAATCTTGGAAATTCAAGGAAGGCTTCATGGAAAAAGGAACACACATACTGAGACAAAAAGAGAAGTTATACCAGCAAATTCAGAAGAGTGCGAAAGTGCTTTTAGCATATACATAACAGCAGGTACAATGGACAAGAGGTAAGCAAGAAGGGACACATCTTAGAGTTGGGAATAACTCAGTATTTGAACATTGAAGGCAAAGGAGGAATATTTGATAGATAAAACTGGGGAGTTATCAGAGAGCAGATCAAAAAGGAACCTGTAGTCCACTAAGGAGTTTTGACTTCTTTCTCAAGCAATAAAAATGTCCAAAACCTATAGCCAAGAGTGACTTTTGACCTGGTGTGACAAAAAGAGTAGGGTGATGATTGTGGGTTTTTTTCAACCATCTTTGAAATGCACCCACTAGCCTGAAACCAAGAGACCTAAATTGTGATAATATTTCAGTGTCCTGTGGAGATGGTTATGTCAGAGGTATTGTGCTTGGAAACTGAGTGTGTCTTTCCCGCCAAAATAACAGAATTTGCATCAGAAAATAAAGCCCCCTCCCACCACAAAGAGGCAGTCGGGAAGAAATTGCAGGACAGAAAAGCAACCAAAGGAAGCCAGATATGCACTTATTAAAAAGGAAGCCACAGAATGGCAAAGATGTCTTCCCAGACATATGTGTCTGACACGTGGTAGGTGTTTAATGAGTACCTGCTCACCGAACAGCACGTTGATACAGCCGGCAGAAAGGGGAAATTGTAGAGGAGACAATGAACGCTGTGTCATAGGGTGAGGATGCAAAGACTAGAGTAAAGGAATGGTTTTAAAAGGAGGAAAAAATAGAGGGGAGAAAGGATACTACAAAAAAGAAAAAGCTGGAGGGAAAGGAAATGTGTAATCGCAATTTATTCTTAGAGCAGCAAACTCTTAGCAAAAGAAGAGAGCATTGAGTCAGTTTTAGAGGGTCTGTAAAGTCAGCTGCAGCACACATAAGAAGACATGAAATAAAGGTACAGAGCACACAAGAGCCCTGAAGAGCAAGACGAGCTTACCTGAAAAATTACAGCAAGAAGGCATTGGAGCTCAAAATAAAGCAAACCTGAATAATTGAAATCTGTTTGGGTTTAACGTAAGTACACAGAAAGTCTGTTTTTCAGTCTTTCCAAAAGGAAATTAAATTTATGTCAAATCCCCAAATTTGGTTGAAAGCCCAAGGTTTAGAACTCTAATCAAACTTTGTCTCAAGTAGAAATATTTCAATCTAGATAGATTTTATAGGCAAGACTTCATATTTTATGACGAAGCACCCTAGCTCTACTACCCAAAGAGGCCACAGAGACAGCTCGAATGGTCAGTTTTGACCCTGACAATAAGGAACTCCATCACTTCCCTTCTTGTGTAGGTGTGATAACTGTGGATAGGCAATAGCACTAACAGGAGAGATGCGGGAGAGAAAAAACATTTTCTGAAAAAGGGTAATACTGGAGAACTATAAAAACTCACATTCCCATTTTATGTGGAAGCCAATTTTGTATCTAGAATAAATTAGCCAGAATCCAGATGACTTGTCAAATGGATTCTTCTTTCCCAAGAATTTTTTACTGTGTTTTTTTCAGGGAAATTCTGTTCTTATCATTGTTTCTATTAGGATCCTTTATCCACTAAGATTTATCACACACATACTATATAATAAGCTAAGTGTTAAGTAACTTTCACTATCTCATTTACTCCTTATACTCTTTCTATAAAGTAATTAGTATTATTCCCATTTCAGATGAAACAAAATTGAACTCTACTTCAACACTCGCATCGTTAAGGCTTATTATGCTGTACTTTCTTCTACTTGCTTGCATTTTAAAGAAATACACTTAACTTTCTTTATTGCAAGAGGAATTGGATAGGATTTCATTGTTGTAATCATGGAGGAGCAGAGGCAAGGTTGGTGGGGCGCTATAGATGGGTTTATTAAGCATCAACTTTGCATCAGACATCACCTGGATGCTTTCTCACTACATCTCACTTGCTGTCAACAACAATCCAAAGAAATTTTTGAAACCTGCTACATTGCACAAATAAGGAAACCAATTTTATGTGTCTGTCACCTGCTCAAGATGCATCAGTTACTAACAATTTGATGGAATATTTTACTTTAAATCCCATTGGTAGAACTATTGGTTTATGCATTTCCTCCCAAATTAGTCTTATCGCACACATTTTTCTAGAGCATTACAATAAAATTGCACTTCTTAATATCCCAACTCCATATCCACTGATTGGATTTGTCTGTTTTGAATATTTTTCTTTATCAACATTAGTAGATTTCATCCACACTCTGAGGCCATCTCATTCTCCATAGTGACCAGAAGTATTTCACATCCCATCTTGTTTCATAAAAAGTGACCAGAGCAAGAAGCTTCTATACCTTTTTTTTTTTTTTTTTTTTTTTTTTTTTTTTGCGGTACGCGGGCCTCTCACTGTCGTGGCCTCTCCTGTTGCGGAGCACAAGCTCCGGACGCACAGGCTCAGCAGCCATGGCTCACGGGCCCAGCCGCTCCGCGGCATGTGGGATCATCCCGGACCGGGGCACGAACCCGTGTCCCCTGCATCAGCAGGCGGACTCTCAACCACTGCGCCACCAGGGAAGCCCTGCTTCCATTTTTAATTAAAGGGAAAGAAAGCTATGCAGCCCTTCGCTTTATGTCCACACACCGTGAGAGTCATCAGTAGACATAAGTTTGTGGTTTATGGAAAGGAAACAAGAATTGGGAGACGTCAAATATTTTAAATTGGGTGAAATTTTTTTAATATTAAAAATATAAATTACTGGTCAGAGCTCTTTGGTGTTGGTGGTGGTGTTTCTGCTGTACAAATAAGGAGTGCTGTTCTTCTACTTTACCATTATAACCTCCTTCTCCAATTTCTTATGTGGATTTGAGAGCACCCGAAGTGCGACGAGAACCAGTGTGAATATTAATCACACCGCATGCATTCAATGTTTAAAATATACAAAGCCATTTCTCACGGATTACTTTTTAGAAGTTCCCTACTTTATCCCTCTGAAGGGTATTAGAGAGCTATTTTTGCCCCAGTAACTGTAAACTGCTTGACAGAAGAGGTACGTCATGATCTCTTGGCATTTTTAGCACCTGGCATAGTTCCTGGAAAATTGTTGGTGCTCAACTGATTTTTTTAAAAAATGAATGGGTGAGCAAATAGCAAATCAAGAAAAATAAATGATTTTTGAAAATTCATAGTTTTAGTAAAAGGCAGGGATAGAAATTGGACCCAGGCTTTCTGACTTCTATACTATTTTGAATCTGAGAAAACACAATAAACAGTAGCAAACTTCCTGGAACTGAGGAGGTAGAACCCTCTCTATGTCAAAAAGGGGCTGTATGTGCATTAGGACACATCCTGTTGGGATGGGGAAGGCCAGACAGTGTAAAGATTATGGACCTGAAAGTACAAGTCAGGACAGAGAAGAGTCAAGACTGTGTGAAGTGCACAGTTAGGCTGGTTTAGTTGCAGAGATTCTCTGATGCACAGTCAGAGTTTGGCACCTTTTAGTGAGTTAAGAATCTTTATATCAAGCAAAAATTAATTGGTTTTGTTTTTTGTGCTAAAATACACATAACCCCAAATTTACCTTTTTGTTTCCTCAAAAAATTAAACAGTTGTCATATGATCTAGCAATTCTACTGCTGGATATATACCCCCAAGAAGTGAAGGCAGAGACTCAGACAGGTATTTGTACACCTATGTTCATACCAGCATTATTCACAATGGCCAAAAGGTGGAAGCAACCTAAGTGTCCGTCGATGGATGAATGGATACACAAAATATGGTATATACTACAATGGAATATCATTCAGCCTTAAGAAGGAAGAAAATTCTGACAAGTGCTACAACATGGATGAAACAAACTTGAAGACATTATACCAAGTTAAGTCAATCACGAAAAGACAAATATTGTATGAAATTAATATTAAAATAGTCAAAAATGATACATAAATGATTCTTGCGGATGGCCTTGTTCTTTTTTTTTAGGACTTTATCTTTTTCTAAACATGAAACTCCTTCTCAGCCAATCTATCTTGTTTCAAGCCCCTGTATTCTAGTGTAAGAGAAGATACTAAAGTTATTCATTATGTTGTCTTACAAAGATAACTCCAGACGTGTATCTGAAATGTAGGACTATAGGGGGCTACATAAAATCTAATTCTTGCAAAAAAGTTATGCCCAATTTTGAGGGTATATATGTCATCATAGACTTCGATAACTCAATAAACTTTAAACAAACTGAAATAAAAATTCCTTTTTAATTAATTAATTTTTTAAAGTTTAAGTTGTATTTTCTTAGCTGTTGTCAATTACTTATTTATTAGGAAAAATTAAGGAAAAAGAAGAAGCCTAATAAAATATTGTCACAATATTTTAAAAATTATAAAATATTTTGAGACAAGTTGTTAGAACAACATAAATTGGAGAAAAATTTTAAATGGTAATTATAATTACTTTTAATTTATAACATATAAAGAAAAAATGGTCTAAAATCCTAAACTAGTTAATTCTGTTACAAAATCATAAAAGTTATACAAAAGCATTGTAAGAATGTGAGCAATACAGAAATTTTTGCAATTAAAAGAAATAAAATGTCTGCCTTACTCCAGTTTCTTTACTTTTTATTTCCGTTCATAAAGGGTAATTAATATTAAATTTTGTTACCATTCTGAAAAGAAATGCTTATGTATTTCCACATGCATTTATGTGTACTCTTTGCTTTCATAACCTTAATATAATGTGGCCCTTTGTCCAAATCAACATGTACAGATCTACTTTATTTTTTTATTATTGGCACACTATCCTAAGATTTGATTTTGTATAACTGCTCTGCTCATGTGCATTATTTCCATCTCCTTGCCATTACCAGCTTTCTCACATACACTGCAGCTGAAGTGATCTGCTAGAAATTTAAAAAAAAAATAAAAAAAAAAATAGGGCAGTATGTAAAATCCAGCAATGACTCCTTATGAGTTTTTATTATACCTGAGAGAGTAAACTTTCTGCTGAATATCTGATGAATGAAATCATCAAAGAGCCTTACACTCAAGGAAGGAAGAAAGAAGGAAACGAAAGAGAGGGAAAAAAATTCTAACTAGTTGCTTTTCCGTTTTTCGCTATTTTAAACAATCTTGAGTGAGTATATTCATTATATGCATTTAGGCATAATTTTGCAAAGATTTATTTGCAAAGATACATGATATCTTTGCAAGATACATGGTAAAGGAATCTCTACTGCTGGAAGTTGGCCTATATAGTCAAAAGTCTGCTCCCAAATATAGCACCCAATTTAAATTTCACCAGCAGCGTGTATTAATGACTGTTGCCCTATATCCTGACCAATACTGGATATTATAAAGTTTTAAAATTTTTGCTAATACGGAAGGTTATTTTATTTGTTAACAGAATGAGATTGTACATCTTTTCATATGCTTATTAGGCACCTAATTTGTTTTTTTGTTTTTCCAAAATGTCTCTTTATATCTCTTTAATGTCCCACAACTGACTGCTGTTTTCTTATGTTTTCAATTATGTATATTTTCTCCTTAGAATGCATATGCTTTTGACTTTAACATATATCTAGTGATCAAGCAATGAACTTTATTTGTTGATGTACTTGGAAATGTGTATATGTGTAATGCTAAACTGCAATAGTCATTTGGTTAATGTGTGGTATTATTTAATAATCTATATTATCAAATGTAGATTTGATAACAGTATGAGGTCATTAGTTTCACCTGGAGAAACTAGCTAGAAAACATACAACCACTTCCAGCCATTCTGACACAGATGCATATAGGTATCCCTACGGGAGATGATGGATGAAACCCCTAACCAGTATTGGCAGAACAAGACACAGCACATGAGGCTGAGTAAGTAACATCAGCCTCACATACTACAAGCAAATCACTATTTTTATAAGTTTTAGCAATATGATGAATAATGCCCTATAAAACTTGTATTGTTTCATTATATTTTTACCTATATATCTGTTCTCCTAATATAAATTAAATTTTGATATATGAAAAATACTACTTTTAATTGACAGTACAAGAACCAACATAAAATTATTCACTGTTAATATTTATTTTTCGTATTTATAGATTCTGTGTTTCTACACACTAGAGGTAAATATTACAATTCAAAATAACTTTTCAGGTATTTTTTTTCCCAGTGTTTAAGGGAACAGTAGACAATAATACTGATTATGTAGAATTTTAAATTTTTAAATTTATTTTAATGGAAGAGAGACAATGCCCAGGTATTTTACAAAATGCTAACATTCTCATCCCCTCCCTCCCAAAAAAGATTCTAGTACGAAGTGGTAACTCATAATGAAAAAATTATTTACATGATTAATATATAAATGCTGAGATTTAATGAAGTTCCATATTTAGTGCTGTGAGGAAAAAAATACAAAAATAAGAGGTATATAATAGGGACAAATGTAATTATATAGTTTGGTTAACTTTTCCTATGCACAATTTTTGTAAATTTGGTCTTTAATAATCTATTTTTTAGATAAAATACAAATAGAGATATGTTCGTTTTTCTGTCACTGAAACCTGTGTGTGCAAAATCAGTATTTTTATTTATGAAAATAGTTTATTTTTTCATTTTTGTTTTTTAAGAGGATTATTTGTTATCCTGATGTTTGTGTTGTTAAGAGCAGGAATCACTAGCTTTTAAATTGTCACTTTTGTTTTATGACATAAATAGAAGGGAGTAATTTGGGTTTTGATATGTGATAAAGGGGCATTCCTCTTGGTAACTGAAATTACTTGGAAGCTTAATTTGACTTATTGCCTTTAATTATGATTTATTTTAATTTAATTAGACTTAAATTACTATACATTTACACTTGCTAAACATGTTCCACTGTGACTACTCATAGTTTTCTGTGCTCACACAATTTTGGCTTTAAAAATTAAGCAATTTTTGAAGAAAATAGTATTCATAAAAATACTCAAATATGCATTAATAAAAATACATTTTTATTCAATCTGAGAGCAACAGGTTTTCAAAATTGGGCCAAGAAAAAAATGTATAATACTTTCTTAAAGAAAACCATTATAAAGATTACATTATATAGCTCAATTTAATAAAAATTATAATATATTATAGCCAACCATCTATACATAAGGCAAAACAAAATAGCAAATGTTGAGTGTTGTAGAACCATGTATGTCAGTTGCTACCCCAAATAAAAAAGAACACTTCATTCTTAGTAAGAAGCACATACACATTTTAAGAGGAAAACACTTTTAGAACTCCCCTGCTGTGAAAATCAGAAAAATTAGAGAGGAGATTAGTGTATTTTGGTGATGAGAACATAATAACCTGTAGAAGGTGATGTTCAATGTAATCCGATTTTTATCACATTGGGAAAATGACTACTTGCTCAGCATGAACTACAGGCGGACAGCTGTAAGCTTCTGCAGGTTATCTGCACTACCATAATCTTCTGGCTGATCTTCAAAGAGGTTTCCAAGCAGAGTTCAAAATGTAGACCATGAAATTCTCCCTACAATCCAGATTAGAGGTTGAATCTGCACACTAAATCCCAGGTAGGAGGTAATCACAGAGTTGGTGATCACCTAAGATCAAATGGCAGCTGTTGCTTTAAGTAGCTTTCCAGGACTCTCTACAGAGAAGAATGAACATGTGCTTTCACTTCGTGCTTTATTTTACAGATTCTAGGTGTTTTTAAATTGTTACTCTGACTTTTTCTTTCATGGGTCATAGCTTTTGCAGACTCATGCTTAGTTCTCATCTTGAGCCAAATATCTACCAAGTTCTATATCAGTTACAATGCCTGAAGCTGCAAGTAATACACAAGTCAAATTGACTTAAAGAGTAAAGACACGTCTTAACTCATATGACTAGTATCCAGAAGTAGGCCTTGTTTCAGGATTAGTTGATTCTTCAGTTCAAATATAAAAGCTGGTTTCATCTTAAGGCTGAATGACTTTATGGTTATCGCTGCCAGTGGCATTAGGGTCTGAGCTTCATTCTTCTTTGTGTACAGTGGGAAAAAGTGCATGGCTTCCCATTGTTATCTTTGAGAAAAAAGTATCCAGAAATCTCACCATTTCTGAGTGTAACATATTTCTTCTAAAAATAGCTCTTTGCTTGTTTTGAAACTTCTTAACTTCTACTTGGAAGTGAAGGGGAATAAGGCTGACTAATTCTGGGGTGACGCTGCAAATGTTTCCCAATTATGAACAAACTCTTCAGGGATTCTGATGCTCACAGCAAGGATGAGTTCATTTCAAATCCATGGTACTGAAGAATCACGACAAAACATTCCAAGCCCCCATCCATGCCTGGTGTGGACCCTGACGAATACATTACTGACAAAAGTATTGGGACCAGATGGCAGGGGCCCCTCCCAGGAGGTATGGACAGAGGATCCCACACACACCTACCAGAAGACGACAGGGTCGCCTCTAGCACACTGGTTAAGAAAGTAAGTGTACAAACACACAAGACGCAGGAACAGAGAGGATGTTACACTCCTGCCCTGGGCCAACGCAGACCTGGATTTAATATCATGGAACTGGCTGGGATTTTCTCATATCTCTTTGGTCAGGATTAGGACACATGCTCATACCTAAGTGAGCCAATGACAGGTGTGTTGAGGTATATATTTATCCTTAGATCAATCAAGTTTATCCCCTAAGCTGATATTAATTCTTTAAACTCCACATCAGCTGCTCAGTGGGTGGCTTACAGAATAGATATGGAGGGAGCTGTCTCAGCGTGCACTACGGCCTGGCCCTTTCAGCTCTCCAGCATCCATACAGAGTGGTCTTCCCAGCTGTACAGCTTTAAGAATGTTCGTTTTTACACAAAATGTTCTCACCCATCTTTTTGGGGGGAATGGTAAGAGCCCTGTGGGTTTTATTTAGTTGAATTTTATTTTTCTTTTCAACCAAATAGTTTTGAATTTAAGTCACATGACTTTAGTGCCATTACATCTAGTTCAAGAATGTTTTCAAGTTTGTCTTAAACAATTTCCCCTGATTTTCTATAATTTTTAACATATACCTACTTTCTTTTTTTTTTTTTTATAAGATTTTTTGATGTGGACCATTTTTAAAGTCTTTATTGAATTTGTTACAATATTGCTTCTGTTTTATGCTTTGGTTTTTTGGCCCCAAGGCATGTGGGATCTTAGCTCCCTGACCAGGAATCGAACCCTCACCCCCTGCACTTGGCAAAGTCCCAACCACTGGACTGCCAGGGAAGTCCCAACACATTCCTACTTTTAATTGACGTAACGCTCATCATCACTGATTATTTGGTAACCTGAGTTCCTTATTCTGGATTTGAAAAACTAGAAGATGAACCTAGTTAAATTCTTTTTAAATGATAAATATTGTCACTAGATTGTTTGTTTTATCATAAGAACTTGAAACCCAGCGCTTTAATTTTTGCTCAAGGGAAAAAAACAACATGCTTTATCAACACAATTTCTATGCTTTTGTCACTATACATCTACTACATATGTCTTTATATATGCAGCATTATATATAGCTTGTTAAAAACTATAATATTGTATTATCTACCCATTTTGATAACTAGTGTATTTTCACTTAACTGGACTTTTCAGGAATTCTGTTAAGGGTGCACATAAAGATATCACTATAGTTTTAGAGGCAACCATACTTAAGAACAGCAAACTTTTTTATTTTATTTTATTTTTTTAAATTTTTTAATTAATTAATTTATTTATTTTAACATCTTTATTGGGGTATAGACAGCAAACTTTTTAAAAATTTAATTTCTAGAATGAAGGAAAGAGGCCCCCCACTTAGGGATATATACTAAGGAGCTCTCTGGCAGGAGCAAGCAGTGGTTTCAAATGGTTCAGTTGGTAAAAGAACACAGTTCATATCCACGGATGTATGGCAACCTTAAAATTAGGTAATCAAGACGATTAGTTCATTTTAGAGCATATTTTCATAAGATAACATTTTTATATGTATTATATTTATATTTATGACTAAATGTCCTGAAGATGATTACCGTTAAAACTATTGTATCTTAAATTCTTTGGTTAATTATACTATTTCCATGAACTTTCTGTGTAAACCTTTTGTGCTTTTGCCTAATTGGGTTGTAATGCTTTTCTTTTCAATTTGTATGAGTAATTTACATATTAAGGATATTAAATGTGTCACATGTTGGAAAAAAATAAATCCAATTAGAAACGTTAATACTAAATTGTTAAATGTGAAAATATATAATTTAAAACTTCCATATATAAAACATAAACTGAGAATTCTAATCTTCATAAACATAGCACAATGACACAAATCAGATTTAAAAATTTATTACGCAATAAATTTAAAGTTAAAAATGTATTATATATTGAATGTATTATGATATTAAAAAAACACTTCAAAACCTCAAACAACTTTAAAAAACATCAATGGTTACGGTATTTTTTGTACCGCACGTCTGGTGCAAAACTAATCTATTTCCGTATCTGAAAATTCATCTGTTAATTTCAGGCAAGCTACTGACTGGCTTAAGAATAAGCATAATGAATGACAAATCTTTTTCAAAAGTGAAACTGTATATACACATAGAAAACACTCAGATGAAGCTAATCTTTTTCCTTAAAACACTATAAAAGCACAGATACATTTTTTAAAGGGTCACTTCCTGTAAAAGTTTAGTCTTTTATTGTTCAGGCAAATCAAATCATGTTGTAATGATGTAGATTTAAAGCAGCTTAGGGATAGAAGCCTGTATTTTGACACTAAATGGTTTAAGTCTAATACTTAAATTATATTCTCAGTGTTATTTTTAACATGCTTCTTGTTGTGGGTTTTTCTCTTCTTTTTAAAAACAAATTAGCCATGAGTTATAATTATGTTTCTTAGTATAATTAATGTAAATATGGTATGTGGAAGAATCTGAGAGGGATGCCAGAAAATGCCTTCAAAATTAAACATGGCAAAATACCAAGGGTATATGATTGCAGGGTGATTTCTACAACGCTCCTCCATCCTCTTCAGCCCAAAGGTCAAACTGTGTTCAGATTATTGCAATGTTTTTAGTATACATTTCAGGAAACTATTTTTCAAATATAAATTCAAGATTTCTGTACTCCTCAAATTAATATATAACGCTTAGATCTGCGGAAATGTACCTTCAAAAGTTAGGAGTAAGGCTCTTTATTTCTCAAATAACAGTCTTCTTAAGGATTATGTACCTGTCTTCAAGAATTCAAGTTTATTGGAGACTCAGACTACCATCCTTATTATTTCACGTGTTTTTTAGGAAAGAATACCTGAAATTGGAGACTTTTAAAAATATTATTTACATATACTGAATAAATCTTTATCACTGCATTAAGGCCCCCTCCACAATCTGGCCACCTGTTGCATTTCCACTTCACCTGCTACCACAGCGTCCTTAACTCTGTTTCAGCAACCCTGGTCACCCGGCTCTTCCCTCAAACACTCCAGGCACGCCTGTCTCAGGAGCAGATTTCCACACCCCTCATTTCTTCACCTTTTCCAATATATAAATAAATAGTTGTTTCAAATCTCTTTCTTGGACCATTAAGGGAAGCAAACCCCAAATTACTTTGAACTTTAAACTCAGTATGCTCAGCACTCAAGGTTGTGAGTCAACCAGACTTTTTTTTTTTTTTTTACATCTTTATTGGAGTATAATTGCTTTACAATGGTGTGTTAGTTTCTGCTTTATAACAAAGCAGAAATATATACATATATTCCCATATCTCTTCCCTCTTGCATCTCCCTCCCTCCCACCCTCCCTATCCCACCCCTCTAGGTGGTCACAAAGCACCGAGCTGATCTCCCTGTGCTATGTGGCTGCTTCCCACTAGCTATCTATTTTATGGTTGGTAGTGTATATATGTCCATGCCACTCTCTCACTTCGTCCCAGCTTACCCTTCCCCCTCCCCGTATCCTCAAGTCCATTCTCTAGTAGGTCTGTGTCTTTATTCCCGTCTTACCCCTAGGTTCTTCATGATATTTTTTTTCTTATATTCCATATATACGTGTTAGCATACGGTATCTGTCTTTCTCTTTCTGACCCACCTCCTAGAGAAATGGAAAAAAAAAATGGGACCTAATGAAACTTAAAAGCTTTTGCATAGCAAAGGAAACCATAAACAAGACCAAAAGACAACCCTCAGAATGGGAGAAGATATTTGCAAATGAAGCAACTGACAAAGGATTAATCTCCAAAATTTACAAGCAGCTCATGCAGCTCAATAACAAAAAAACAAACAACCCAATCCAAAAATGGGCAGAAGACCTAAACAGACATTTCTCCAAAGAAGATATACAGTTTGCCAACAAACACATGAAAGAATGCTCAACATCATTAATCATTAGAGAAATGCAAATCAAAACTACAATGAGATATCATCTCACACTGGTCAGAATGCCCATCACCAAAAAATCTAGAAACAATAAATGCTGGAGAGGGTGTGGAGAAAAGGGAACACTCCTGCACTGCTGGTGGGAATGTGAATTGGTACAGCCACTAAGGAGAACAGTATGGAGGTTCCTTAAAAAACTACAAATAGAACTACCATATGACCCAGCAATCCCACTACTAGGCATGTACCCTGAGAAAACCATAATTCAAAGAGTCATGTACCAAAATGTTCATTGCAGCTCTATTTACAATAGCCAGGAGATGGAAGCAACCTAAGTGTCCATCATTGGATGAATGGATAAAGAAGATGATGTGGCACATATATACTATGGAATATTACTCAGCCATAAAAAGAAACAAAATTGTAGTGAAGTGGATGGACCTAGAGTCTGTCATACAGAGTGAAGTAAGTCAGAAAGAGAAAGACAACCAGACTTTTATATTCATTAATTCACTATACAATTATTTACTGAACAATCATTGTATGCCATACATTGGTTTAAGTGTTAGTGAAGTGGTGAATAAAACAGATGAAAATCCCTGTACTTACGAAGCTTGTAATCTGGTGGGTGGGGGAATACACACCTAAAAAAACACTTATATAAATGCAAAGAGGAAAAATAAAGCAAGAAAAAAGATACAAAGTGTGTGTGTGTGTGTGTGTGTGTGTGTGTGTGAGATGCATTGCAACTTAGACATGGCAACCAGGAAAAACCTCACTAAGAATGTGGCATTTGAATAAACATCTAGAAAGGTGAGGGAATGAGGAGTGTGGATATCTGTCCTTGAGGCCTGGAGTGATTGAAGGAGAAGCCAGGTGAACAGAGTTGCTGAGGCAGAGGTAATGAGGTTGTGGTGGGACATGACGTCAGAGGCCATAGACGGCCAGATCATGGAGGGACTAAGGTCGTGATAAAGATTTATTCAGGTTAGGAGGGCCCTGACTCCTCTGTTAAAGGCTCACTCTTGTTTCCTTGTCAAAATCAGCCTGAAGTGGGGCAAAGGCTGAAGCACAGACAGAGATGCAAGGCTATTGCAGTTACCCAAGGGACTAATGATGGTGGTGTGGAAAACACGATGGTAGCAGGGGAGGTGTTTAGAAGTAGTTCTAAGTATATTTTGAAAATAGAATTGATAAATAAAATATTGGGAATGAAAATGTATATTTCTAGTTTTGGGGGGATGTTATACCATTAGAATTAGAGAGGGACAAAAAATAAAAGTTGATATTTCAGGATATAGAAGGAACACTGGACTAGGGTTTTATAGACACATATCCTAGTAGCTCTTGTGTCTTTAACTAGCTTTGAGACTTGAGCAAAGTTCTTTAAGCTTTCAGGGCCTTCGTTTAACCAGCAAAATGGGGTTAGGTGATAAAACCGTCCAAATCATACCACTGACAATTTTTTTATATAAATTTTTATTGAAACAAATCCATGCTCAGTTGTTAACTTCTTGTCATTGGCTGCTTTTGCATTACAATAGCAGAGTCAAGAAATTGCACAGAGACCGTAGAGCTTGCAAAGCCTAAAATATTTACTATCTGGCCCTTTACAGAAAAAGTTTTCTGATTCCTGGACTAGATAATAAAAATTGCTATTCTATGAATTCAATGAAGAGAGAGCATAAATATTTGGGATTTTGAGTAGTTTTTGTATTTAATATTGCAAAAGGCCTATAAAAGCTATATATTTTATATGCAATTAATCAAGTAAAATCAAATCATGAGTAAGAGGTGGCCAGATTGCAGTTCAGAAAAGATGTGTGAATCTTTACCATTAACAGTGTATCCTAATGATAACCTGTTTCTAAATTTACTGGCATGAAGAGATAATCAGAGTTTGTGGTCAAATGAAAGAACAGATTTTATATATATACATACATATATATATATGTATATATATATGTATACATATATATGTATATATATACACACTCACAAACATACACTTCTTCATTTTGTTAAATTAGTCATTTATTTATTCATTCGTTCATTCACTCCTCATCTATTCATTTATTCATACCTCATTCATTTATTTATATACATGTGCTTAGAAACAAGTCTGGAATGACATATTTTGCAATGTTAACAAAGTATAATTATTGTTGACTTTATTAATTTTGCTTATTTGTTAAAAATGAAGGCAATACATGCAAAAATTAAAATAAAAGCCTAGTGAACACATTCTATGTCCCTGAATCCTCTATTGACCTAGAGCTGTAAAGAGAAGGTGAAGGCTAAAGGCCAAGCAATATGAGAGGCAGACTATAGTGCTGGATTACCTAGTAATTAATACTACTTTTATGGACTGCTTTGGTCTGTTCCAGGTAGCATTTAAGTACACATACTTCACAAAGAAAAGAAACTAACAGATGAAAAGAGAATGCAAAAGGCAAAATTCCTTTTCCCAATTTTGCCCTTGGCACCTTATAAATAACACATGCAGCTTAGCTGATTTTTAAGCATGGCTTTCCCATTAGAGGCCTTTGCTCCTTAGTCTTTCATTTATTTTCCCTTAAGTTTCACATGTAACTTAAAAACAATATAATTTTTTGAACTTTGTATTAATAAACTATTTTTTTCCTTTTTATGCAATCCTTCTAAGTAAGCAGGCATCCCTTACCACTGAAAACAAAACAAACTTCATGTCAAAACCTTTCAAAAAACAAAATGAGAGTGCTTTCATTGACATATTGTACTCAGCATTGAGCAATTGTGAATGAACAGTCTCTTCCCTCCAATTCAAGTATTTATGTTCCTGAATACAGCAAAGAAAGCTAGCTCCCAAATTCCTGTTTCTACATATGTTTAGGAAACTAAACAACAGTAAATAAAATTAGAAAGACATTGGAAGATGTAAAGCAGAATGGTAACTCGGTCAAAGTTTTTCACAGACATGGGAAGGAAACAATAAAAAAAAGGAGATACCTAGGAATAAACCTACTAAGGAGATGAAAGACCTGTACTCAGAAAACTATAAGACACTGATGAAAGAAACTGAAGATGACACAAACAGATGGAAAATATACTGTGTTCATGGATTGGAAGAATTAATATTGTTAAAATGGCCATACTACCCAAGGCAATCTACAGAGTCAGTGCAATCCTATCAAAATACCAAAGGCATTTTTCACAGAACTAGAACACATAATTTTAAAATTTGTATGGATACACAAAATACCCCGAATAGCCAAAACAATCTTGAGAAAGAAGAACAGAGCTGGAGGAATCACACTCCCTGACTTCCAACTATACTACAAAACTACAGTAATCAAAGCAGTATGGTACTGGCACAAAAACAGACATACAGATCAGTGGAGCAGAATAGAGAGCCCAGAAATAAACCCACACACTACAGTTAACTAATCTATGACAAAGGAGGCAAGAATATACAATGGAGAAAAGACAGTCTCTTCAATAAGTGGTACTGGGAAAACTGGCCAGCTACATATAAAAGAATGAAATTATCAATATAACATTCTCTAACATATACAAAAATAAACTCAAAATGGATTAAAGACCTAATCCATAAAGCTCCTAGAAGAAAACATAGGGAGAACACTTTTTGACATAAATCATAGCAATGTTTTTTTGGATCTGTCTCCTAAAGCAAAGGAAATAAGAGCAAAAATAAACAAATGGGACCTAATTAAACTTAAAAGCTTTTGTACAGCAAAGGAAACCATAAACAAAACAAAAAGACAACCTACTGAATGGGAGAAAATATTTGCAAATGATGTGACTGATAAGGGATTAATATCCAACATATAGAAACAGTTCAAACAACTTGACATTAAATAAACAAAGAACCCGATTTAAAAAAGGACAAAGACTTGAATGGACATTTTTCCAAAGAGGACATACAGATGGCCAATAGGTACATGAAAAGATGCTCAACTATTGTTAGTCATCAGAGAAATGCGAATCAAAACAATAATGATACCACCTCACACCTGCCAGAATGGCTATCATCAAAAAGAACACAAATAACAAATATTGGTGAGGATGTGGAGAAAAGGGAACCCTCATACACTGGAGGAAATGTAAATTGGTACAGCCACTGTGGAAACAGTATGAAGGTTTCTCAGAAAACTAAAAATAGAGCTACACATGACACAGTAATTCCATTTTATACTCATCAAATTTTGCTAACTTAGAGGTTAATTTTAATGTTTTAATGTTTTAAGTCTGATAGTATTTGCTGTAAATGGCTTCTACAGATAGCTCTACATCCAAATGGGATGTGTGCTGTTTGGATGTGCATCCAAACTCTGTGCACTGTTTCTCACCTTTTATATTAAAAAAGATATATATATATATATAAAAGATATATATATATATAAGAGTAAATGTTTGTCTACACTTTTCTTAATTTCTGAGTTTCTGTTCTCATTAAAAAGATATCTCCCATATCTGATAACCTTGTTAACTTGTATAAATTCTAGGATTTTCTTTTTCTTTTTAAAAAACATTTGTGACATTAATCAATACATTGAAGACACTGAAGATATATAAACTAGCCTTTGGTGTCTAATTTGTATTTTATTTTTCCTTCTTAGATTCTTTCTTATTCCTTATCTTACCTTGAGAAATTGGATTCCAATTAGTCTGTGAGGGTCCACCTTTGTTAAAATACTTCACTGTTAGATAATTCTGTCTTGTTTATTTACTTGATTGGTGCTGAAAATTTTATTTATCATTGCATTTTTTATGAAGAATTGAGTTTGTATTTACTCTTCAATTATTGGGCTTTTTGAGTTACAGTCCTTTTTCTTCATAATTGACTGATAAGACTCTTACTCTTTTCTAGCTTTTATCTTCCTATGTTTCGGATGAGAATTCTGATGCCAGCCCAATGCTTTTTGTCTCTCTTTTTTTTTTTCAATTCTTTTTATTTTGATGGTAATTTTTCTATATCCCTGGAAACTTGTAAATGTATCTTTATCTTAGGTTTAGGACTTTTATTCCTAGGTTTTACTATTAGTGTAGTTAAGGAACTTAGTGAAACTTTTAATCAGCAGACCCAAGTTCCTCAGATCAAATACATTGTCTTTTATTATTTGTCTGATGATTTCTTCTCCTCCCTTTCTCCATTTTACTTATTCTAGAGTTCCTATTACTCATATTAACTCTCTTAGAGCTCTGTTCCACATTGCTTGCATTTTTTTGTCATTATTTCAATCTAGTTATATTTTATCCTATGCTTTGTGGTACTTATTTCACTTGATTTTCCATGCCACTAGTTTAGATCTCAGTGAAAACGTCTCTCTTTCAATTCATCAGGTGATTTGTTTAGAAGATCATGTTTTAAAAATTATTATTTCTTTAATCTATAGACTATTTTTCCCTACATTTGAATTACCTCATTTTTCTATTTTTTTTTTTCCATTTCCATTTGTCTCTCTGGGTTGCTCTATTTTTGTGTGTGTGTTCTTTTTTTGTTTGTTTGTTTTTTGACTGTGTCAGTTATTAATATATTGCATTTCAGCTCCCAAACTACCCCCTTCAATTCAACTAACTACATTCTGCTTTGTCAGCCACTCCCCTTAAGGTTTTGTCAATAGGGGGTGCTAGAGAGAGAGACAGCCAATAAGGCAGGTGGAGTAAGAAGGAACTTGTTATTTTCTGTTTTCTTCCTGCCGGCTTCCTGTTGCTTTCTGAGTTTCTTTTTCCTGTGTTGCCCTAGTGATGCTTCATCACCCTGGTAGCAGCTGTGTTCACCCATAGTGGCAGTTGAATCTTGTTTGTAGTCTTTCCAACTATGACAAGACCAGCTTGTCAGCATGCCTCAGATACACCAGAGCCAGACAGCTGACACCCCCTCCTTAGAAGTCTGGGTCCCAGCCCCATGGGACCCCTTCTCCAGCTCAAAGATGCCATGACCAGTGGAACAGGACTCTCCCTCAGAGGTCTGAATTTTAGCTCTGTGGGGCCTCTCTCCAAGGTTTAACATTTCTAAGGGCTTTCCTTTCCCCCCCAGCCTTATGGGTAGGACCTGCTCCTTGAATTTGCTAATTCCATGAAACCCCAGAGTTCTCCTTTTGCCTTTAAGTTACCTAATTGTTTTTATACATCCTTAACCATTCTTTATTTCACATTCTGTTAAAACAATCGGTATGATTTCTGTCTCCTAACTGGACCCTGATTGAGATACTGACTGATCATTCTGTTTCCTAGGGTTCCTTAAATGGCTGTTTTTTTTCCTTTGTTAATCCACAGAGTATGAGAGCTAGTTGTTAGAAGACTATAAATGGCACTAGTCCTGTAGGTAGCTGAAAGGACTCCTTTAGGCTGGAAGTGTACAGGCAAGAAGTTTGCTGGTGCTACTGCTAAGGTACTGAGAAGAAGGATCTCTGCTCCCCAGGCTCCCAATGCTGTCTCAGCCCAAACGACAGGAAAGGTTGGATCTTTCCAGGATGTACTTCTTTCTGATATTTGTCTAGGATCTTTCTAAAGCTGGCCTCCAGGGTCTCAGTCAGTCCCATAAAGGATAAAGCACCATATTAGTTATTAGTTATCACCTGGAGAACTTCAAATTCAGAGCCTCATATTTCTAACAGTTCATAGGCCCTAGCAGCAATTTGACTAAGGAGATGCAAATAAAGTGGGAGTACAGGGAAAGGGCTCTGCATATTTTTCACATTTATGGGAGACCAAGTTTTCAAATAAAAACTTAATAGTTGCTAATTATTTTGCCAAGTGATTCTTTTAAAGACAATACATTTTATATTTGATCTTTTTTTCCAAAGTCGATATATACTCAGATGAAAGAAAACATTCCCAACATCAATTAGAAGATACAATTTTTGTTTATAATATTACAATTAAACAAGTACATTAACCTTAACATAATTTTATAATAGTGTTTGCTTTTAGAAAATAACTTTAAAGATTAAATTAATTTAAAAAATCATTTTTATATTTCTTATATGTTACTTTGTACATAGGTTTTGAATAATGCTTAAGAAATTTTCTTCTGACCTAAAATGGCCATTTGTTAGATTATTCTCTTAATGTGGTTGTAATCCATGTTTTAGTCCACTATGGTCCAATTATATGTGTAGTTTTCATTAATCTCTCATAAATGAGTCCCCCATATCATAAAAGTGTGACAACCTGAAAGACTGCAGTAGATTAGCTCCAATATTTCATCAAAATTGGGAGGAAGAGGAGAAGCCTAGAACCAAAATCTTTAAATAAGTGTCATAGAAATCACAGAGCAGTCATATCTTTATATTTAAAGAGCAACACACTGAATCTTGATGTGTTGGGGTGAATTTCCTTTCTCTCTTATCTAGATTGTCATTTTCTCAAAAAAAATCATTTGGACGATAAAATTCAGGTGAGTCGTGGCACTACAATGAGGGTCATTGCACATTCAATTAAAGTTTGGCGGGAGTATTTAATAAAAAATTTCACTAAGGCAGAGTGACTTTCCTGCTTAAAATGGAACAAGAACAAGAAGTAGGTGCAATTAATTTCACGTGAAGTTGTTTTGATGACCATTGAAAATCAGTGGGATGAACATATTCTGCCCTTAAACGTGAATGAAGTAGAGAGCATCTATTTTCTCCTTCAATGATTGTGACTGCTCGGTGAGTCATACTCTACTCACTGGAAGTAGTTTCATTAACTTCTATTTCTTAATTACCTAGAGAAGTATTCAAATGTCATCACAATCAATCAATCAGTGAATCAGTATCTTCTCTCTTAGGTGTTGTGGGAAATGCAGAGAAATTTGACATAACCCTTTCCTTTCAGAAACTTACAAGATAATAATCTAATAATAATCATAATTATCTTTTGTTTAGAGGTTGTTATGTGCCAGATACTAGATGTAACATCTAATTTGATTTTGTAACATTCCTATGAGGTCAGTTTTATTAGTTCTGCTTGGTGGATGATGAAACTGAGACTAAAAATTACCTTACTCAAAGTCACACATCTAGAAATTTTCAGAGCTGGAATGCAAATGCATAATGGCTGGATTCCAAGAGGGGAGCTCTGTTGTACAAGGTTAAGATCCTTAACCTTGGCTAGGAATTCCCATTAAGGAACTAAGAATGAGATCTAAGTACCTTCTGAAGAAATATCCCATGGTGCAGTGCTTTTTTTTGGAATTTTATTATTTTTTTTATACAGCAGGTTCTTATTAGTTATCTATTTTACACATATTAGTGTATACATGTCAATCCCAATCTCCCAGTTCATCCCACCACCCCCCACTTTCCCCCGTTGGTGTCCATACATTTGTTCTCTACGTCTGTGTCTCTATTTCTGCCTTGCAAACCAGTTCTTCTGTACCATTTTTCTAGATTCCACATATATGTGTTAATATATGATATTTGTTTTTCTCTTTCTGATTTATTTCACTCTGTATGATAGTCTCTAGGTCCGTCCACATCTCTAGGTCCATCCACGTCTCTACAAATGACCCAATTTCATTCCTTTTTATGGCTGAGTAATATTCCATCGTATATATATACCACATCTTCTTTATCCATTCATCTGTCGATGGGCATTTAGGTTGCTTCCATGACCTGATTATTGTAAATAGCACTGCAATGAATATTGGGGTGCATGTGTCTTTTTGAATTATGGTTTTCTCTGGGTGTATGCCCAGTACTGGGATTGCTGGGTCATATGGTAATTCTATTTTTAGTTTTTTAAGGAACCTCCATACTGTTCTCCATAGTGGCTGTATCAATTTACATTCCCACCAGCAGTGCAAGAGGGTTCGTGGTGCAGTGCTTTTTTTTTTTTTTTTTTGCAGTACGCGGGCCTCTCACTGTTGTAGCCTCTCCCGTTGCGGAGCACAGGCTCCGGACGCGCGGGCCCAGCAGCCATGGCTCACGGGCCCAGCTGCTCCACGGCATGTGGGATCCTCCCGGACCAGGGCACGAACCCGTGTCCCCTGCATCGGCAGGCGGACTCTCAACCACTGTGCCACCAGGGAAGCCCTGCAGTGCTTCTTGAAATTTAATATGTTTAACTTGGGTATGTTGTTAAAATAAAGATTTTTATTCAGTAGCTCTAAGTGGAGCCTGAGGTTGTACCTTTCTAATCTACTCTGCAGTGATCACAACGCTTTTAGTCAGAAGACTATACTGAGTAATAAGGCTCTAGAGAATTCTGATCAAAGAAGAGCAAAACACAGGGTAAAAATAATAAACTTCATGATGTTATCAGTCAGTTAATTTTTACAAGCTTATGAAATAATAGCTGTGATTTCAAAGAGTCATATATTTATTAAGAAACAAAAGAAAATTTAATTATAAATTAAAATGTCAGGATCACCTGAACTTCTGCTTCTCGTCAAGAAGGAGTAGCAGGGACCTGATTTACCTTCCTGCCTAAACTAACTAAAACTTCGTTGAAGTTCTCACCTGTTTATCCATTCTTCTCCAGAGATCAGAGAGTATCTTCATGACCATACTTTGATCTCTTTATCAGGTAGGTTGCTTATCTTCATTTCCTTAAGGTCTTTATCTGGGGATCTGTCTTGTTCTTTGGTTTGAAACATACTCCTTTATCACCTCATTTTGCCTGACTCTGAGTTTGTCTATATGAATTAGGCAAAACAGCTACTCCTACCAGTCTTGAAGGTGTGGTTTTGTGTAGGAGATGATCCATGGGTCCCACAAGTGCAATCTCCCCTGGTCTCCAGAGCCTGGTGCTCAAGGGGCATCCCTCATGTGAACTGCTGCCCTCACCAGCTGTGGCAGGGCCGAGGCTGCTGTGTAGGAACCGCAGGGTCTGGTGTGCTAACCATCCCGGTCATGGCACAGCTGATGTGCAGGGTGTACAGCGTGCAGATCACACCCACTGGTGCTGATAGGCAGCAGCGTTCTGGTCCTCAGAGAAAGTCACTGTGGAAAGTCTTCAGAAGCCACTTTAGGATTAGTAAGTGGGTTGCCCTCACGTATGATCAAGGCGCTTTTCAAACTGTTGCTTTTTCGAGAGGTCTCAGAGGGAGTGGCTCTGTGCACAGGCTTTTTAAAAGTAAGTTCTCTCCACCTAGAGGGGTGGGATAGGGAGGGTGAGAGGGAGACGCAAGAGGGAGGAGATATGGGGATGTATGTATATGTATAGCTGATTCACTTTGTTATCAAGCAGAAACTAACACACCATTGTAAAGCAATTATACTGCAATAAAGATGTTTTAAAAAAAAAAGTAAGTTCGCTGTTCCCTACCGTTCTGTGGTTCCTTTGGACTGAATCCCTATTGATTTTCAAAACCAGGTTCTTTGGGGGCTCCTCTTTCTGATGCTGGACCAGGTTGAGGTGACTGATGTGAGACACAGTCCATTCGCTCCTTCAGCGAAAGTTCCATACTTTGGGGATCCCCTCCTGATTGTGGGACACTGTGCCTGGGGTAGGGCTCTGGGTGAGACCAAGTCTCTGCCTCTCTTCCCATCTCAATGAGTCTCTTTTATCTTTTGTTATGGAGTCACTGCTCACCTCGTTCTCAGATCCTTTTCAGAGGAAAATTATTCCATGTGTAGCTGTAAATTTGTTGTGTTCTGAGAGGAGGTGAGTTCAGGGAATTCCTATGCTGCCATCTCTGGACTCTTCCCCTCAAAATTCAATTTTTCTTTACTTAGAATGACATTAAATAGCAAAAAAACCCCAAAAAACCCAACCAACCAGCCAACCAACCAAACAAACCAAAAAACCGCACCATGACAAGCTAAGAGAGAGACAACAGAAGAAAAGAAAAAGCTTTATACTTTAGTACTTTTGAGAGAAACATTTCTCTGCTTTCTGAACAAAGGAATTGTTTTGTACATTTTCATTTTGTACTGGGTCCTGCAAATTAGGTAGCTGGTCCTGAAGCCAATCAGTGGTTGCTCAGGGATAATGGGGCAGAAAGAACAGTGGAGGGAGAGATCTCAAAGGGGCATGAGAAAACCTTTGGGACTTGTAGAGTATATTTATTATTTTAATTGTGGTGGTAATTTCACGAGGGCACACAAATAGCAAAGCTTATATAAGTTTACACTTTAAACATGTATAGTTTATTAAAAATAAGTTTTACCTCAAAAAAGATGTTAAAAAACTTTGCTATCATATATTTTAGTTTTTGAGAAAAATAAAAAAATGAAAACCCTAAGTCACGAAGAACTTATGCATATTAATTGTATTTATTTTTGAAGCTAAAAGAAAATATATGATGTATCATTGAGGACTAATTATCCAAGACTTCTGAATAAAATGTTTACAAAAATGTCATATTTTTCTTTTCATAAAATATGATTTAGATAATTTGATTAACATCATTTCCAACTTATCTGAAACTTACAAATGGCATTGAGTATATCACATATATCCAATTGAAATACCCAAATTACACCAAAAAGTCTCAAACTCATTAAAAATAATTAAAATAATGAAGCCCTCTGCTGATTTTGTCAAATTTGAGATAACAATTCAATAAATATTTTAAAATATAATAGCACAGGCTAAAGTTTTCCATAAACCTGTTGAATTAAAGAAGGCATAGATGTTTGAAGTCCCCTTTCTTCATTCAACATTACAAACACCATCTCTTAAACATTTCCTCTTTGGAAGAGGAAGATGGCCTAATACATGGTTCCTAAACTTTTTACCATCAGTGACTCTTTAATTATTTTGTTTTCCCACATATACTCCATATGTTGAAAGATCTGGTCTACCTAATAAAATGCCTTTATTTGATTAAATTTTGTTTCCTCATTTTTCTTTTTCAAAGACAAATCTTTTTACTGTCAATCTAGTCTTCTATTATTATGACAAACACCCTGTACTGATGTAATTCCAGAAAAATAATAAAAATAAAAAATTACTACTTCTATTAGATTTTCAAGACAGCTGGCAAATGTGTTTTGGAAATACTGAAGATGATTTAGCCTGAATCCTTGTCTTCTATATATCAGAAGGATGAGTCTTTCAGCTTCTCCTATCCTTATAAAAATGGAAATTACAAGAAAGACTGAGAGAATACAGGAAAAAAGAGTAAATTATTGGAAATAATTTTTCCTTGAGGAAGAATACTTGACTGGTGACTAATGAAAGCCAAAAGATTTTCTGGTACAAATAACCATGCAAATTCTCCTATTCTCCTATGCAACACGTATACAATTTGATTCAGGAAAAGGGCAGAACAAATGAATGGCAGTTCATGTCCCATTTAGGTCATTTCCCATATAATCTGCTATTCTTTAGGCCATGAGAGTGGTGCTGTTTAGGAGCTAGGTTGGTATCCAGAATAACAGGATAAGTTTGTCTTGTTCACACTGTTTTAAAAATGTATAGAAAAGAAGAAAGTTAGAAATCCCTTCAGATACCACAAAAACAACTTCATTCTGATATTTCTAACTAGTTATTAATTGGCTGTTGAAGAAGAACTATCACCTGTCAGATATTTTAAGCTTATACGTATAGACTCAAACTACATTTACCATTATCTATCTGTCATCTATCCATCTATCTATATCTATCTATTTTTCTATCTATATAATCTATTTAATTATCCATTTTAATTAAGTTGGAATTTGACTTTTCAGTCCTCTCAGAACTTTGCTTGGTTATTTGAAATCTCTGGCTAGACAGTGCACTATTTTTCTCAATGACTGATAAATCACACAAGGTCTTTTATGCAGCCCTATTTTTCTGCCCCTCTGAAAGATATGCCTTGAGCATGCACGTTTCTTCTCCTGAAGCTAGTAAGCCTAAAGATAGATGTTATTTTGTACTACTTCAAAACTGAAAAACAAAAAATTGATCCAAAATTCAATGTAATTTATTGTGATCTCAAATCAACTTTCAGAAGTTTTCTGTAAGATTTGTGGGTGTATGTGTGAGTTTTCTCCTGTAATTCATAAAAGAGCTATTTACTCTTAAGCAAAAGTTGCCAGGCTCAGCTTTCTTATGGCTATTCAACTGATACCTTTCATACCACTGCTCTAATTTATTAGGGATGAGAGATAACCCCATGACTCAGACTTTAAATATTTTTTTCATTAAAGATAAAGAATAAATGAAACTAAGGTCATAAACCAAGTTCCTATTCTATAGCATTATTTCTCAACCTGCTTCATGAGAAACTCATCTTGATTGTATAGATAAGTGGAATTGCATTAAGCATTCCCTTTTCACTAAGTTTTATCCAAAATGCCCAATTAATTTTTTGAATTACATTATATCTAAATAACACCAGAGTACTTGATAAGAAGTTAAAAAATAAAGGCTGTTGGTTAGAAGTGCTGTTTGTGCTGAATAGAAAAGAGATGCCAAGGTTTGGTGAAGGTTTAATCTGAAATATTGCTTCAATTTCTCCATCTTTCCCAACACAATCAAAATCCTATACGCCTAAATTATTTTAATTAAAAGAAGTGATAGAAACATTATTTTGTGATCTTTTCATCACACAGTGAAATAGTAGGCAGCACAAAAAATGCAGGTTTCATTGGTATAGGCAAGAGATCCTTTTTATTTCTTAATAAACTCTTTGAGCATCAGATTGATAACAGACATTGGCTAGGACCATTGTGGAAAAGTGTAGAGGAGAACTGAAAAATATCTAATTTACATACTGCTATAGATGACAGGTCCCTAAAAAGAATCCCCACAAAGGATCACCCAACCTCTCTGTGTGGAATGCTTCCAGTCAGGGGGGCAGTTTTACCTTAAAAAGTACATCTTTGCAAGTTTTTATTCTGAAAACGTTATTCAATGAAAAATGTATTGGACATTCATTAATGTTTTCATAATCACATTAATGGTATTTAAGGCAGGTGAACAGCTTTTGTCTTAGCACCTTAAAAAGGATCAAGGTTTTGGTTTAGAATTACCAAAACAATTTCTCAATTTCTATAATTTTACATAATAGAAGGCCACGGAATAATAGATTTTGATAAAAATGCATTATATAGATTTATTTAGATTGTCCCATGTTTTAGAGAGTTTGGTAGTTGTGATTCTGGTTTCTTAAAATTGAGGTATAATTTGTATACAGTAAAATTCACTTTTTTATATATAGTTCCATGAGTTTTGATAAATACATACAGTCATGTAACCATCACCAAAATCAAGATAGAGAAAGATTCCATTCACTCCACAATTCCCCTCTTGCTTCCTACCCACCTTCAGACCTCGGCAACCACTGATCAGTTTTATGTCATTATAGGTTTGCCTTTCCCAAAATGTCATCGAATTGCTATCATTCAGTATGTAGCCTTTTGAATCTGGCTTCTTTTTCTTAATATAATGCATTTGATATTCATCCACATGGTTATGTGCACTAACAGTTTGTTCCTTTTTACTGCCTAGTGGTGTTGCATTGTACGGATGTACCAAAGGTTGTTTATCAACTCACAAGTTGAAGTACATTTGGGTTGTTCTGAGTTTTGGGCAATTATGAATAAAGATTTTCATGTGAACATACATTTTGATTTCACTGGGTAAATATCTAAGAATGATATTACTGGGTCATATGATAATGGCCTATTTAATTTTGAAAGAAACTGATGAAGTGGCTGTACAATTTTGCATTCCAAACAGAGCAATGTAATGCTCTTCCTCCTTTCCAGTACACTTCGTATTGTCAGTGTCTTTTTTCTCTTTTTTTAGCCATTCTAATAGGTGTGTAGTGGTATGTTCTTGTGGTTTTCATTTGCATTTCCCAGTGACTAATAATGTTGAGTGTCTTTTCATGTGCTCCTTTCCATTGACAAATCTTTGGTGAAGTGTCTTTCAAATCTTCAGACCCATCATATATATATATATATATATATATACATATATATATATATATGTATATATATATATATGTATATATGTATATATATATACGTATATATACATATACATATATATATATACATATATATATATATACATAGTTTCCTTATTATTAATATTTGAGAGCTTTTTATATATTCTGGATATAAATCCTTTATCAGATATATGATTTATATATATATTCTCTCACCCTGTGGCTTGTCTTTTTATTATCTTAACAGGGTCTTTCAACAGCAAAATTCTTTTTGATGAAGTCCAATTTATCAATTTTTTCTTCTGTGGATCACTGGATTCCTAATTTTATAGAAAGCAGTGATTTTACACTGCCCATGCTCTAACTCTTGTGCTAACATTTGCTAACTTGCCAAACTTTAGCTGTTTGTAGTAATTATATTTTCTAGGTTCAAGTTCAATTCTCTTCAAAAAATAAATAAAAAAACAGAAAGAGTCTTGACTGTGTTTTTTCCAAATTTCACACTCACAAAATCCAATTTAAAATTGTTTCCACTGGCTATTGGGTTTCTATTCAATATATTATCCCATAGAAACTTCACATATAAGACAATTTATACTTTGTCAAAAGGCAGAGAATATTGCTTTTGTTAAAGTGGAAGATAACAAATCTGAACTTTAATTATGTTTTCATACATTTTATATTTTAGTCATTAATTAGTATTATAGTTATGATGCTCCATTACTCTTATCTTAACTAATATAAAGTAAAACTCAAGAAATGGAAATTTTTAAGTTTCTAATCACAATTTAAAAGGATAAAGATAATACACATAACCAACAATTTCCTCATAAATTATCAAATAGTAGCCATAATAAAGATTGCGTGAGTGTGAAAATAGATTTATTTACTTCAACTTTGTTTAAAGTCTAGATATTCATGAGAAACTCCTAAACAGTCACAGGCTTATCTTACCACATTTGAGAAATCTAATGACTATTTAAAATACTGAGTTTACATAAGAAACAGAAGAAGAAGCTTGCTGGTCATGAACATTGTCTACAAATGACCACATATAAAAAGATATTTAGCTTAGCTACTTTTACTGGCAACTCCATTTTCTGGGGGGTGGTGAATTGGTATGGTAACCTAGATTTCAGAAAGTACCCCTGATTTTATCAAGGTTGAGGCAATGTATCATGCAGTAAGAAAAGCATCTCTTTAATGATCATGGCCATGTCAGCTAAACTTGGAAATGAGGAACTGCTCCTGAAGAGGACTTATTTGGACATAGTCCAAAAGTTTAAAAAACAGTCACTTAATAAAATAATTATGTCAGAAATCCAAAAGGTGAGAGGAAATTAAGCTTGGCTCTGGGTAGCTGCTGCGAGCACAGTTTTACCTCTCACAGAGGAGGGACCAGCTCTACTCTAACAAGGAATACGTAGATAAGTCTCTCGGGTGAAAGAAAAGTTAGCCTACCCGTTGGGGGTATATAGAACAGAATGCTGCAAGAGTGATAAACTGATAAAGTGATGAGGTTTTATATTTACCTACAAAATATCTCCTTGGAAACAGTCTGCAAATAGATAGGTCTTTAATTGAGCATGTCTTAAAGACTCCACATGGAATGTACCATGATGATTTGATCAAAGAAGAGAACCTTCAAGTAAGTCACTGACCGTGGTAGTACGAGGTCTTACCAAAGAAAAAGGCAGTGAAAGTTCCATGTTAGGATATCGTGAAGCCATTAAAAAAATAGAAGTTGTTAATTTTGTTCAGATTTTTATATCACCTATATTTGAATGTAAAACAAAAAATATGTCATAACCTTGGTCCCATTATAATAGCAGAAATGTATACTACACGAAGATTATCCCCAGGGATGTAATGATAATCACATTTGAAAATCCTGACAATTCCTTTCCTATAAAACCTAGATGTGTGCCCTTATGTGGTTGTATAATCTTTCTCAGACTCAGCTTTCTCATTTTGAAGGTGAGAAAAATCAGTAGTGCCCATTTATTAAGAGGTACCAATACATGTAAAATTACTTAGAATAATACCTGGTACACTGTAAACATTCAATAATGAGTAGTTGTTTTGTTGTTATTCTTCACTTTCTACCAGTTTTCTGCCTTAGACACTTTGCAGCTATAGGCATTAGCCATTTCGCACAACTTTAAAAAAGTCAATCGAATGGATAAAGAATCCTTACCTATTTTATTGATATTATAGGACTCAGATGATTAAACACAAGCATTATTAGATTGCACATTAATCCATGTATTTGTAATTGTCCTGAGGTATAACAGTTTCTGACAAATCTGGGAAGAACCAGATTTTAGTTAAGGCCAGAAGAAGGGGGGATTCTTCAGCTGAAGTTCTGAGGATGTAGGACATTATGGAATAGAGATTCCAAAATACTTGGATTAGATTTCCTTGGTACCTGCCCACCATGCTGCTTTCTGATTATTTTTATTTCAGGGAAAAAAACTTTGTATGCTTTGAAGAATTATTGCAATATAAACTGGTATTTCTATTTGAGGATACTGCCAATAAATTATATGTAACATCAAAATTTACTGATACAGACTCAGAGAGTGAGGTCCTAGAAATGAGGAATCCTGAGTGACGTACTTAAAATTTTTTTTGAAGTATTCAGACTCTGAATGAGAATCTTAAGAAAAAAAACTACAGTCTTTATTCGTATAGTGAACTCTTCATCCAGATATTCTCTATCTTTATTCCTTGAGTTTATAATAATAACAATATCAATATCAGTCATAAAAGTGATTAAGTACTTATTCTGGGCAAGCATCTATCTGTGCATTTCATGATTTAACTCACTTAATCCTTATAATAACACTCTGAGGTAAATTACAGCTATTATCCTCACTTTATAGAAAGTGCAGGTACAGAGAGTTTTATTTGCTCACTATCACAAAAACTGGCATTTCATCACAGGCGGTGAAACTCCAGATATGAACCAATTCTCATTTTCTTTTCTTTTCTGGAACAGGCAACATACATTCATTTGGAAACTCTATGCACTCATAAAAGTCTTCCCATTTTTCTTGGGCTTCAGTGGTATTCTGCTGTTTCCAGGCTGAACATCCTTTTCATAGGTAGAAAAGTCAGAAATAAAATAACAGAGCTCTGCAGTTTCTCTGTCAGGACGTTTTCTATTTAATCTAAACCTCAAAGTCTATGATTTTACCTACTCCCTCAAAAATATCCTAAAACCCTATTTTATTGCTAACCCTGGAGCCAATCTAAATATTTTCTTCTATCTCAATTTCTGAGATCTACTGGGAGAAAAATCAACAACAATGTAGACCTGGACCACTAAAAATGTAAGGTTTTAAACATTATCTATATGTATAAATAGTTATTTCCTTTCTGCATGCAATGCAGTGGCTATTCTTAATCTTTAATATCTACTCAAATTCAACATTAGCCATCTCCCCACCTCTGCCTCCCAAGGAAGATGACCTTGCTTCCTACTTCAGAGTGGAAACAGAGCAGGGTATGGCACCCTCTCACTAGACTCTAAGTATTTCTTGCTTAGCATGCCCTTTCCTCCTGCACACACAATGAATGCTAACATAGGAAACAGAGATCCCCGTACTGAGTAAACATTCCATGTGGTTTGAGACTGCAGAATGGTACAGTGAACAGAAGCACAAACTCTGAAGCTGGACATCTTGGGTTCAAATATGTTTCCAAATATTTGTTTACAGTTTGACTACAGGTAGGCTTTTTTTAACCACCTGTGACTCAGGTTCAGCATCTGTAAAACTGGGTTAATGATTGTTCCTACTCATTGGGTTATTATGAGGACCAAGTCTGTAAATAAGTGTAGACCGGGACTCCCCTGTGGTCCAGTGATTAAGAATCCACCTTCCAATGCAGGGGACTCGGGTTTGATCCCTGGTCGGGGAACTAAGATCCCACATGGTGCGCGACAACTAAGCCTGCGCACTCTAGAGCCCGCACACCACAACTTGAGAGAAGCCCGCGTGCCGCGACAAAGGCCCAATGCAGCCAAATAATAAATAAATTAAAGAAAAAAGCGTAGACTTCTTGGAAAAGGGCCTAGCACGTAAGTGAAATGGTAGTTGTTATTATTTTAATTACTTGTCTTTCATGAATCAACTCCAAGCTTATCCTCTTCTAGGCAGCTGTCTCTGATTCTCCACGTGGGGTCAAGTTAGTCCTTCTACTTCTGTAATTCCATAGTTCCTTATATTTTAGTTTTATTTTAGCACTTACCACCTTAAGTTATATCCAACACTGTGTGGCAGTAAATAGAGGATGTACCTTATCTTTGCATGCTAACCTCACTCCCTCCCACCAGCTCAATCATGGTCTCAAACAATTATTGAGTGAATGAATTAAAATGAGATTATGAAACTAGTCCTCACTGACAACTGAAAAATAAATATAATATTATTAATATGGAATAATCTAGCTCTTCCAGATATTCAATTAGTATCTAAAGCACTTATGTTTAATTAATTGTGAATAATATTTTATTTAACTCTCTAATGTGAACAACCATGGGCATCTTAGAAAATAGTTTCTTGCTCTGTATTTTTCATGACTCACGGAAAAAAAATTAGGAAGCATTACCTTTGGATTAACATTATTCTAATAAAATAATAAACAGATATATTCAAACTTAAATAAGTCTAGCTGCATTTAGGCTCATAAAATTTTCAATCCCTATGCAATTTTGTGAGCTATTATTAATGTGGGTATTATATATCTATTTGTAGGTATAAATAGAAAACTACTTACTCATGTATAATTCATTCCCTTCCTTGAGTGAACATAGATCTGAGGTTATAATCTTTTCACATTATAGATCTAGAGGCTCTTGAGACACTTTCAAGAGTGAGTTCAAACAGAAATAGAGACACGGACGTAGAGGACAAACGTATGGATACCAAGGGGGGGTGGGATGAATTGGGAGATTGGGATTGACATATATACACTATTGATACTATGATAAAATAGATAACTGATGAGAACCTACTGTATAGCACAGGGAACTCTACTCAGTGCTCTGTGGAGACCTAAATGAGAAGGAAATCCAAAAAAGGGGGGATATATGTATATGTATAGCTGATACGCTTTCCTGTACAGTATAAACTAACAATATTGTAAAGCAACTATACTCCAATAAAAATTTTTTAAAAAGAAATTTATAAAGCAAAAAAAAGGTAAAAAAATTAAAAGCTTTAAAATTTCTAAAAAAAGAAAAAAGAGTGAGTTCAAACTATTTTCATAATAATATGATGACATTATTTTCCTTTTTATTGTGGTGACATTTCCACTGATGATGCAAAAGCAATGATGAGTGAAATGCAGTACCTTACGATGAATCAAGGCAATGGCATCTATCTGTACTATAGTCATTGTATTCTTCATCACCACACAATCACAATTTTTAAAAATGCTGGTTCCAGTTGAGGATGTCCTTGATGAAAGAGCAAGTAGGACTGATTTTTATTAAATCTTCATCCATGAGAACATGTGATTTTTAATATTTGTGTGATAAAACTAGAGTATGAGTAGAGCACACTTCTGCTGGACACACAAAGAAACAGTGGGACAAGCAAAAGCACTAGTGTAACTGCTTGAGTTGCACTAGCTATTTTTTTCATGGAACACCATTTTTTCTTGAATGAATAGCAGGCAGACAAACTATGATTATTCAGATATATATACCTGTATCTGGCAGACATTTTCTCAAAAATGAATAAAGTAAGCCTGTACCTTCAAAGAAAACACTCACAGCATTTGTTGCAAGTGAATAAATTCAAGCTATCAAGTAAAAATCAGAATTTTGGAAAACTTGTATTCTCACCATGGTTCCACAGCTTCAAATACCTAGACATTTTAAATAAGGTTGGTGATAATATTAATAACTTTTTATATTATATAATGAAATGTGTCAACATCAGGAAGATCTGTATAACTCAGTAAATTTTCTGTACCACCAATGTAAAATTTTACAAAATCATGTGTGGTAAAATATTCAAAGTACAGGTTAAACTAATGGGTTTTAATATAACAGAGTTCAAAAAGTTGACTGATATGAGAACAGACTTCATAGTGCAACTAACCTTTGAGAAACTACCACCTGTCAAGTATTGGTTAATTAGCAAAGAAGATTATATGCAATTGTCTTAAAAGGCTGTTAAAATATCCTTTATTTTGCCAACTGAAAATCTGGATGAAGTCATATTTTCTTATACTTCAACCAAAACTATATTTCAATAGATGGAATGCAGAAGCAGACATAAGAAACCAACTGTCCTCCATAAATACAGGCATTTAAAAAAATTTGTAAACATATAAAAGCATATAAGAGTGTAAAAAAGTCACTATTCTTGCCAAATATTCTTTTTTGTTTTGAAAATTGTAGATATTTTCCACAAAACTATGTTATTTATATTCACCTACAGAAGGTTTATTATTGTTATTTTTAATTAAAATTTATCTTTTAATTTATAATATGCTAAATATTGACAGATAAAATCTACACACACAAAAGGTCTTTGGGGATCCTCAATAATTTTTAAGAGTATTATCAAAAGGGTCCAGAGACCAGTATGTCTGAGAACTGCTGCCATAGACAAATAGTTCAGGCAGCATTGCTGAAGCATACAGATGGAGAAATCTATTCAGACTGTTTGAAAGTTCCTGTTCACACCCAAATATGTTCTGCAAAGGGAGGTGAAACACCTACTGTAAAATGTTCTTTAGTGAAAAGTTCTCTTTCCAAGCTAGCATGAGTGCGTAAATACTGCCCCATAATTGTGATACCACTGCACAAAAGGGGACACTATTCTTATTTTTGCTTGTTAAGTGTAAAATATTACAGCTGAGGTGCTGTGTACCAAATTCTGTGCTGCTAAAAAAAAGTGGAGGATTAAAATGAACCTTGGTTACAAGAGCTGCTCTCATTGGCTCGTCCTCTTTGTGCTGGGTCTTTCTTTATTGCTTGATTAAACGTATGAAGAAAGCTTTCATTGATTGTAGACCTGAGCACAGATGGAAGAAAATGTGTTTTCTATTACAGAAAGAAAGAAATTGTTGGTTTGAAAAAGAAAATTTATAGTCTGAAAGAATTCTTCAAAGTGAAATTATAAAAGTACATTATGGAATTTTTAGCAACAGGGAAATACAAGGTTATGAAATTTTGGTATCACAAAGACCTGGAAGGGTTAAAATTGATCACCTCATTCTGCAGAAATTTTGTTATCCATTTCCCCAGCTTCTCCTCCATTTCCTGCTTTGTTTTCTCTTTTAAGAAAACTCCTTCAAGGATGTAGAAGCTAGTTTTTGATGTCAGAGTAACACTTCCCTTGTTTCTTTTGATTGAGGAGAGGCCTGGAAATTTCATTCGTCCCTCATTAGGGTTTTCAAGGAGTTCAGCTATTGATTTCATAAAATGCCTTTCCTGTATTTTTCTGTAAATGTATACAATAGCTGCTAACACATCCTCCTCTAGGACCCACTTTGTTTTCCCGGGGAAAGGCAGACACTCGACTAGCAATCTGACCTTTAGAATTCCTAGATGATGTAAGAGAATTGTTTGTTATTTCAATATTTTTTCTCCCACTACATAGCTAATTACTTGGAAACTAAAATTTCCAAGTAATTATAGAACATATGGATAAATAATTTTAAAAATCATTCAACTCTTGATTTTTTCTTGATGATGGGAGGGCAATGAGCTTGACATCTGGCACAAGGCTAGCACTTAAAAACTACTTATTGATTTCTAAGTAATAATAGCAATTAGAGTTCCTAGTTAGTTACATTAGTTCTTGCATGTATGTTAAGGATTTATAAAGGTTCATGAACTCTTTGAGGTCAAAAGGATAACAATTAGCCATTTGTGAAAGAGAAGCTTACAATCAATTCTTCTGGACGTTTTTCCTTCTATAAATTGTTTAAGACAAAATTCACAGTCTAATGCCTTGCAGTTTTCCACATTCCTGGTTTTGATGCCTAGTTTCTTTAGTTTCAGCTTCCTCTTCTGTTAAATAAGAATAACAATACTACATTCACCTATATTAAAAAGATAATGCAGAGTAAGTGTTGACAACTCAAACACTAATTCTCTAATCCCTTCCTAAACAAAACTAAAACAAAACAAAATAATAGTAGAATTAAATAATACATATTCAAGATTACAGTAAAAGTAGAGGTAAGAACAGAAGACTGGAAATCAAAAGACCAGAATATGAGTTTCAGTTCTTATAGTTCCTGTTTTCTTCATTTAAAATAGGTATAAGAATACTTGTCATAATATCTTGTCCAGTTACTGTGTGAAAGCACCTGTCATACTGTAAAAGCTCTAAGAGTAATATAGCTGTGATGGCCATGGCTCTTCCCTTTACCTATTCAAGTTCTCCCCATCCTTCAAGACAGAGATCAAATTACTTTTTCATAAGAATCCCTAGTTCCATTCAGCCCCAATGAATGAACTCAGCTCCTCCTACACATACAATTAAATCAGACAATACTCATTAATTCCCTTGTGACATCAGTTATCTAATGATTGTACGGTATTATTTGAGTTTTCCTGTATTCGTGTCTCTAAAATTAGATTGTATGCTCCTTACGGTTATTAATGATTTCTTATTTTTCTTTGGTTCTTTTACAGCTTACAATGTTTTATACATAATTAATATACTATTAACATTCGTTGATTTTTATATGAATGACAAGCTTCATGAGGTTTCCAAGAATACATGATACACTCTCTTGGAAGTATTTAAGAAACAATACAAGAAAATAACATAAAATTAACTTGCTCTTCTGAAAGACAGATTAATCACTCTAGTTTGGAATTGGAAAGGTATAAACAAATCATCTAGTTTAAGATTTTATGTTACAGATAAGAAAACTGGAGCCTAGGAAGGTTTTATGTATCAACCAGAATCAATATATAAATCACTAATTTTCCTATTAAACAACTAGCTATCACTTTATGACTATGTAATCATTTAAAACGAATTTTCAAATAAGTATAAATGATTATAAGGTGTACTTCATAATAGATACATATGAGTTCTATATGTCATTAGAAGTTCCTTATCTTTTCATCCTTGGTTGTCATAAATCTACCTATTGAGGCAACTTGTTGACTATGAGCTATTTTCTTTCTCAAGGAGGAAAATGATTTCTGATTCCATGTTTTCTTTCTGAAAAAGGTGTATATGTTTTGTTTCTGAAGATTCTGTGGGAAGGTAGTGCAATTATAACTTAAAATGGGGAATTTTATGTTGTCACATGAAGATTCACTTTTGAACCAGAAGGGAAAATAGGTTGAGGATATATAATCCTGGCTGGTTTATAGGGATAAAGAGACATGTAAAGAAAACCATTCTTCTCAGGAATAAGAAATCTATCCCTATTATCTCTACTTTTATCTGCTATACAACACAGCATCAAATACGTTATAAGCTTGAAATCCTGTTCAACTCCGGTACTACTGTGCTCAATCTATTTACTCAGCCATTCAAAGCACAGAAGCAACTTCATACCTCAAAAGCCTAACTCTGTCTTACATTTTTATGTTACAGGCATTAGTGTGAACTTTTCTTAAACTATGGCAAAAATTGTATCACTCATCCAAAAATTAAATTGAAGGAAAGAGTTGTTTTGTTTTGTGTGTGTGTGTGTGTGTTTTAACACAAAAGCAGCGCCAAGGCCAGTAAGTCCATTTTTAAAATACCACCTTTTAACAAAATATCAGTTTTCTGATGCAGAAATTATTCACTGAGCCAGGTAAACCCAGCCTTATAAATTAGCCTGCAGTGTTCATTTTATAAAAGTAATAAGAGCGGATCTAAGAGATGGGAAGCTTTTACTTTTCCCGGTGCTCCACAAACACAGAAACAATGATCACCAAAGTAATCTCCACACTGCTGAGGCGAGGGGGGAAGGACGTTGTGTAAAATAAACAAACAAAACTACCTGATAAATGAAGGGGGCAAAAGACTGCTCACCTCTAGGGTAAAATGAGACCCTGACTAGCACTCCCTAACTGATATACAACCATCACAAACATCATAACATTTATAACATATTTAAATGTCTCCGTCAAGCCTCATTCACGTATGAGCAAACTTCCACTCAGAGAGAAAGAATTCCATCGTAACACAGAGCTCGGGAGGCTTCCTTGAGCCTCCGGCAAACATTTTGAATCTCAGTCGAGTGTTCTTTCCAGGAGATCCCAAGCACGTCCAGGCATCACTTACTCATTTAACAACCAGACACCGGACAGGTACTTGGCGCTCCCACTGTGCCTTGCACCCCATCCTCTCAGGCCCAACAAGAGAAGCTGGGAGAAAACACACGCACGCACACACACGCACCCTTACTTTCGGCTCTAGGGGTCCGGGGAGAGGGGTTTGTCTCCAGTGGGGCTTGAGACTTAGCACTGCGCATTCTGCTGCAAGGCTAGCAGCCAGAGCAAGTTTCCTGAGATAAATTAACTCATTTCGCTTTCAAACTCTTAAACACGAACTCAGCGAGAGAATGAGAGGAATGGCTGTAACAGGAAAGACACTGGATCCGCACTTTAGAATAATGGATTCAAGTCCCAGCAGTTATTGCCGTCTCCTTCCGCCCCCTCCTGTTGTGCGATACAACTTAACCTCTCATCTCAGAATCTTCTCAACTTCATAATGCAACAATAAAACCCTCTGTATACAGCTCATACATTTGTTAGAATTAAATGAGAAAATCAATGTAAAAGCACTTTATATATTTTTAAACCCACGGCAAACAACAAAGTTATTCTTCAAGGTCATAGAAGAGAAAACAGATTCTATTCCAGGAATACTACATTATCAAATAATGCACAAATGTGTTTCACAGTTGCTTTATGAAAATTAATATTTTAAATAATTTATATTGGTTTGGTTTAATAAGTTGAGGATTTATCAGCTTTTGGTTATCAAATGTATGCCTTACTGGTGATTGTAAGAATACATGAAAAATAATACCACATGACATGGAGAAACTGCAAATAATAATACGCATACCCATTTAAACATATTCAAAGTTACACACAATTAGATAGAAATGGAAATGCTATATTTTGGTATTCTGTTAAAATTAAAACATGAATTTAGAATAAAAAACGAATAGAACCATATCCCAATTTCTAAAAGAAATAATTTCTTTTAAAATTTGGTATTTGATGCTTGATGATTAGCTCTGCATACAAGTACGTTAAGTGATGCAATTATAATGTGTACTCTCAAGAGCTATTTCCTGGGTTTCCCATCAAATCATCACATTTAGCTGTGGAGACATGAAAAAAATTATAGCAGCATTTTAAAAAGATAAATGCATTCCTTTGAGGCTAGATTTGTACCAAGGAAAATATCAGGTTGAAAATGATTGCCCTTTTTCTGATGATTTCCTCGATGAAGGTACAAAGAGTTTTCTACTACAGCAAAAGAAGATTAGCTCGAAAGTGAAATGCTTGACTGTTTTGATTGGAAGACACATTTTTATTTTGCAGCCACACCGAGAGACAGATGAAATTCTGCCTGGTGAGTGTAAAGAAGAAAGATAAGCCCTCATATCAAGAGTTTCTGCTAACCTTGCTACACTTAGTATCAGAAAGAAAGTGGAGATTTGCAGCTTACTGAATTCTGAAGCCAAGAAAATGAGATGGAAGGGAAAAAAAAGTTGTTATAGAAAAACTACACTCGTTCTGTTTTAGTAATCTTGTCTGCTTCCAGGGCACTAGATATCTATAATAGGATTAACTTCAAGACAGTTTTAATAAACAGAATTATTAAGTTATTGAGTTCATGCTATATCATATACACAGACACATTTTTCTTGTGGTTTAATTGAGAATTGGAATTTCATTCTGGTAGAAGGTCTCCTATATGTAATTATGATAGAGAAAGATAAATTTTCTAGTCAAACTCTTCTCTTTCCCAGTCAACTGCATTTGAATGAAGACCTTTCTACTTGTTTGGTATAAGGATATTTTAAGCCATCCTCTATTAAGTAGGAAAATGCAAAGAACTGAACTAAGTTTTGAGTTCAGATAGAGCTAAATTTTATTCTAAAATTCTTGCATCCATTTTTTTACAAATTTATAACCTTAAGTAACTCTTCTGAGCCTGTATCCTCATCAAAACCACAAATATTAATAATTATCAGTCATAGTTCTTAGTTGAAAGAAACATACTTTGCCTGATTAATGAGAAAATTAGTCTAGTAATATAGTGGGCAATTATGGAGCGCCTTCCACCTGCCACAGAGTCTTCAAAGTACCACACTCATTGAATCTCCACATTCTTATTATTTCTTGTCACAGAGGAGTAAATCAAAGCACACAGGAATTAAGCTACTTACCCAAGGTCACACACAGCTAGGAAGTAGCAGATCTGGGCCTATGGTCTTAATGAATACTCTAAACTGAGTCTTTATTAAAATAATATTGGGTAACTCACAGAAATGTGAGGGGTGCTGGTATATCAGACTCAAGGTGAAGCAGCCGGAAGCAATGTTCAAAACCATGGTGATGAGGATATCATTGCTGCTGCCACCAAACCTCAATTCTAAGCTTGTAAACTTATACCGCTGTAACTTCTGTACAACTTCCACCTGTGCCCCATCGACTTCATCAGCAGCTACTGTTACTGCTACCATCCCGGGGACCAAGCTCCCCATCCTAAGTCGGACACTGGCGAGGTTGGATGTGAGTAGGGAAGTTGGACGGGAGGCTGCAGGGAAAGCTAGAAAGAGAGCTTCTGGCTTGTTAAGCTCCTCCAGACCAAGAATGCTGTCTTGTTCCCAGCAAGACTCGGAGGGTGAGGAACTCTTCCAACAGAGTAAGTCTCTTAAATGTTGGAAAAGCAAAACCAATAACAAAATTCCACTTTAACTGTTCTAAAGCTTAATAGAAATAATGTATATAAAGAGCCAATGGTTTAGCGAATAATTGTGACTGTTCTCATGTCACCCACCTCAAACTGACCCTTAGTTTTTCCAACACAAGTTGTACAACTTTATATAAATTACTTTACCTCATTGAGTTATTTGCTCCATTGTAAGATTTTGTGGGGATTAAACAAAATAAAGCATGTAACCAATTAATCGTATTAAGCATTCCAATTGAATAAAGTAAATCTAGCTATATCTATGCAATGTTAAAATAACTGGTTAAAAAAAAAGAAAATTAATATGCTATTTTTTACCAGTTGACAGAATTTCTCTGATTCAGGTAAGTGCCAAGTTCCAATCGGATTTTCTTCAAACAATTGGGAAAATTCCATTGAAAATTTATATCCATCTTTTAACCAATAGTTTAGAGTTTAAAGAAGCAGAATATTATCATAAAATAGGTAAATTGAGGTCTTGAAGTTACTATTCAATTTGGAGCTGTATACTCTCCCAAAACATCTTGCCTAATAAAACCTAACACACATTAGTATCTTGGGATTGATATGTCAGAATATAATCCAGAAGTTAAGCTTTACGAGTTGTTCTCCTATAACAGGAAAAAGAAGCACAAAAATATAAATCCAATATACACCTATTCTTATAAGAATATAAGTAAACGTAAGTGCTTGAAATGTCACATCTCTCCCTGGAGAAAGCTTTTGCTGGGTGTGCTCTTGGGTTCTGTCCTTGGCCTTGCCTCTGCTCAGTGTTTATACCAGTAACTCGGATGTACTTATATTGAGAATTCTTATCAAGAACAGGCCCGATACAATGCTGGGAATTATAAAGAATAAGCTCTACCTATTGTAAGTGCAAAAATTGAAAGTAAACAGGGATAAATAAAAGGTCCTGTATTTATACGCAAAAAGTCCAATTACACAAGTACATAATATGTAAATCTTAGCCTGTTTTGGATGCAATGCAGATTGGTCACACAGTAACGTGAAGCAAGGGACAAAAGTCAGGGGTCTGGAACCTACCTTGATAACCATGGAGACATCAGAACTGACCAAGATGCAAATATGGACTTCAAAGAAACAGTCAAAACATCAAAGCACAGTCTCTGGAGGGTACGGCCAGCTCAATTCTAATTATAAGAAACTTGGCCTTCAGGCTTCTTCAGTATATAAGAGGCAGCAGTGAATCTTCATAGAGTAGCTGAGGAAAGACAGAAAAGCATACTCTCTCCATAAAGAAAAATACAAGGAAAAGGTACAGCTAATTAGTAGTACCAAGAAAATGAACTTTAAGGCAAAACCAGTAAACTTTACATGTACTAACGGCATGATTGAGCTGCTTTAAAAAGTAAATGCATGATTAGTCTTCATTAGTGGAAACATTATACCTGTAATTAGAGGAGTGATACTCCTGATTTATTCTGCCCCTGAAAAAAACCACACTTGACGTGTGAGTTTGAACCTCTGTGGTTCAAGAGGTAGAGCTGCTACATTCAGGGGAGAGTAAAGCAATTCAATACCATCCACATTAGCCATGACTGAAGTGATTAAGAATGTTTGGTTTGGACAGGCGGAAACTCCGAATGACATTATAATTGTGTTCATCTAATATTTGAAGGATGGCCATCAATTTACAAAATACATTAGATTTGTTTTGACCCAGTGTTAGACTGTATAACTAAAATAGATGAGATGGTGGAAAAATATGTTGGTTCATACCTAGTAAAATAAAACGCTTGTGTGTTTGTTGTTTTGTATTTAAAATAATTACACAAAGAATACAAGAATATGTCCTCTTTAATAAAATACTCAAACAGCAACAGGTACATGAAAAAAAATGTGAGAACCCTTCTTCAACATTCCAAGTTACATTTTTTTCTGGTTTCTTTGGTTGTAGAGAAGTTTTATATTTGTCAGTGTTAAGAGTGTTAATCCTTTTACTTAAGCGCTCTGAGTTTTGGGTTTTTTTAGTAAAATCCTTCATGTTAAAATTATACTATTTTCATAACTTTGTTTTGTTCCATGATTCAAAAAGAATTATTTTTATGTATTTTGTGAGACTGTCATGTAACTTTATTTCCAAATGTGCAGGTCATCCTTCCAACATTTGTTGATAGCGTGTGCCCTGAAGGAGAGGAAGATCAGAACTCATGCTAAGGAAAATCACAAGCAGGCCCTGTTAATTTCCTACCCAATATCCACTCTCTCATTTCTCCTTGCTATTGTAACCCCAACTGTGTTAATGTAGAATGTGTCTTCTTAAAAGAGCCTAACTTCCAGCCTTTTCTGAAACAAAGTGTGGCTTGTAACACAGATCTTGCCACAGAGTTGTAGGTAAAAGTCTTCTGGGCATGTCCAGGAAAGTTTCCTTTTCAATGTCGGCACCACATTGAATAGAGTTTCCAGCGTAGGATAAGATTTTTTCCCTTTGTTACTTTGCTTTTCTTTCCTGGAATGCAGATGCGAAACAAGAATGATCAGCCATCTTATGACTGTAAGATGCCTATGATGGTGAAAAATCACACCCAAAGGATAGTGGTCTTTAGACAGAATGAGCTCGGGATATCAATGGTATTGAGAAGTTGTTGCATTACTACGAACCTTTATTCAAGTCGCTGGACTTATATTGCTGCTGAATTCAGTGGAACTATAGCAATCACCATTAGGGATAGACTTCTAGGATCCAAATTTTTCACCAAAAATTTGAAAACCATTGTCTTGTAGATTCTAGAGCTTCCAATAAAACAACAGGAACAACAGCTTATTCTTGTTTGGCGAGCCTGTAGTTTTTTTCAGGCTCCTCGGCAGCATTTAGAATTTTCTCTTTATCAGTTTTTTGTAATTCCTTAAGAATGTATAAGTGAGTTTGTCTTTGCTTATTCATATTGTGTAGCTCTTAGAGGGTCATTTTAAATCAAAGACTTAGATCTTATCTGAGCCTTGAGAATTGTTTCTTTTGCTTCATATCCTTTGTTCAACCCTTCTGGATGTCTCTCAAATGGATGTTGGAATTTTTGAATCTATCCTCACAGTCTATTAAGCCTTCCTTATATTCTTCATCTCTCCTTGTTGCTGTTTAGTCACTGGCTATTTTTACACTAGAGGGCTCCTGATCATTGGTGGATGCCACTGCTAAGGGTGATTTCGGTGGAAAAGCAGAGTAGGCTGCTGGTGTCACTGACCTGGGCTTCTGGGTGAGTAGCAACCCCCTTCGCATTGGATGCTACAAATTATTTAACTGCTAGTAGATTTAAGTCAGGCTTTGTTCTGGTGTTTTAATAGTCATTCCCTAGATCTCAGTGGCATCAAATGACAAATAATTATCACAGTCCCTTGAGCACCCAGGCTGACAGGGTTTCCATCAGGTTGTGAGCTAACATTTCTACACGAAGCTTCAGGGTTCATGATGGAAGGTGAAGAGTACATTTTCTAAATGTTTCCATCCTGGAGTGATACATGTCATTTCCTTACACACTTTACTGGTGCAAAGCAAGTCATATAGCCACTTGCAGCCATAAAGAGATAGGTACTGAGAAAGGAGAAAGCAAACATCTGAGAAGTCGATTACTATCTACCCTCCCTTACATGCCATAGGTACTGAGCAGTCAGAATGGACACTGACCAGAGCACCAGACTGGGGTCTTACAGCCCCTGGTAGTGCCAGACTTACCCGTGGGGTGCTGAATCATGAGGGGACCTATGGGTCCTGGAAGAAATGCTTGGGAGGCTGGGGCAGTGGCGGTATTTAGGGGGCTGAGAGCAGCATCGATTAAATAACTGGAAGAGAAAGCCTACAATATTTAAACAACTGGTCTACCTGGTCTGTACCAGCTGCAGATCAGTCCTGCACTGTCCTTCCTCCCAGGCGGCCACATCCTCTCTGCTTTAACTTGGAAGGGAACCTCCATGGCCTATTAATCAGGAAACACATAGGTGCCAGCCTATTAACTCTTCTGAATCGGATCCCCAATGATTCCTCCTGACAATTGCCAGAAGGAGCCCTCTGCTCTGCATCCTTTGTCTCTGAGCATGTTGTGCCCTAGATTCACTCCCGCCTCTGCAGCAGCCCTTTCCCCAAAATGGTTTGAGCTGCGGGTCTTTTGACAATCTGATCTCATTTACTCCATGTTTTACAAAATTTCCCAAAACGTTTAGTCTGCTGGTGGCACCATTTGTAGTTTGCCAGTGATAATACTGATCTGTTCCTTTTAAAAAACTAAATTCTGTCATTTCTAAGAATTTGAAGTGGGTAGGAAGATAATCACGTTTGCTTATTCAGCCATTTTGATACAATGTTTTAAATGGATTATCTACCATAGTCCCTCCTTGAGAAGGAATGAATTTTACATGACTAAAATTTTCCTAGGGGTATAGGAAACAAGAGAAAACAAAAGAAAAGCAGTAAGGGGTAACGTTCAAAACCTGGTATTGAATCCCAGTTTTGCCTGTTAACAATTAAATGCCCTTTTGCAACTCATCTGTCTGCTCTGATCCCTGTTCTCTCAACGGTAAAATGGAGGTAATAATCTCTACCTGAAGAATCGGCACAGATGATGGAGACAATGTATATAAACAAATCTGGGTCTTAGCAGCAAGCATTATATTGCAGTTCTTAATAGTATAATGCTAGAAAATTCATTAATCATAAGATGATCGGTAAAGATTGTCTACAAGTAGAATGCACAGACATTCCAAGTTCACCTGATCAGTCCTGGTTTATACCTGTTTTCTCAGCAAAGTATTATTAGCACATTCTTCACTTTGCAAAAGTGTCCCAGTTTGGAAGACTGGGCATTATATGATAGCATTACTATTAAATACCTTTGAGCTTCTGTGATTCTGTGATTCCAGGATATAGGTGTGTCTCTCAGTGAGGACAGATGTCTTTAGTAGAACTTTGGTATTAAGGGTTAAACCAGCCTTGTTCTTAAACAAGTACAGCCACATAACTTCTAATTAGAGGATGTGTAGTGGCTGAGTGCTCAGGTGCTGAATCCGAGAGTCTTGGAATTCAGCTTTCCTATGTATTAACTCTGGAACTTGGACAGGAGCTCAACCTCTCTAAGCCTCAGTTTCCTTCTCAGTAAAACTGAGGCTCGTAAAATTGTTTGAAGAAAAATGAGATAATGTATGTTCAGTGCTTGTCACGTTGTCTGGCACATATTAAGTAGCATAGATACTTTCTACAGAAGACACAACACAGCAGGGAATTCGTCATAGATTTTGACATTTTTTAATTTGTGTGAATTGGTTTTGGTATCTGCTTTTGTACTGCACTGTTTTTCCCCCAATGTGAAGCAAATCACAGCTTTTCAACTTATCAATGCTCTGTTTTAGGAAACAAGTGGTATTACATTGAGATTAAATAGAATAGCACATAGACCCGCTGTGATGTTCATGAGTGAAAGAAGCTGAAGCCTATGTTCGCCAAAGACCAGATGGAATGTTCCCAGTTGTTTCTGTTCATTTCACAGCCCAGACAAGATTGAAACAACAGGATCATCAGGGTCCCCAAAGGAAGAGAACTCCATGTTGACCTCTGATTTATTGATCCCTTCCATTATTCCAGCTTTTGGGTTTAAATGTTAGTGAATGGAATGGTTTTGTTGATGTTTCCAATAGTGGTGCCTCGCCCTTAAAGATGAATACTATTTAAACAGGAAATCTGCCCTTTTAACACTGAAATAAATATAACTGGTAATGAACCACCCGCAGGCAGCTTTCTAATGAAGGCCCTCAAACCATGACTTTCCTGCCACATGGGCCAAGGAAGACAAACATAGCTGTGAGAAGAAAAAGCTGACTCTCATTTCTATTGGAACTGCATGTATTTTCAATTCATAGAATTTTGATAAAAGTCATTGCTCCAAGGTCACCTCCAGGGTATTGTGAGACTTTTCTTTCTAATCATCCTAAATATTTCTCCTTCTCTTTCTTTTAAGAAATTTTCCTCTCTAATTTTCATGTGTTGTCTATTAAGAAAACATGTACGTGGAATGCAGGCTCCCTATATTTCAAACATTTCTATCCTTCAAGGGTGGGGGAAGATTTAAACAAGGGAGAAGGCTGGCTTCCAGCAATAACACAGCTTTAATAAATACATGAAATATTTATAGAACGCATAAAGAACAAAGGAAATAGAACACTTCCTCTGTGTATGATTTCTCTCAGTGTTTCAGTCAGCCAGGTCTCTTGCCACTATTCTTCTCCTGAGATGTCTGCTAAGCAACAGTGAGTGAGATGTACCTGGTTAATGTACTTTCGACATACAGTCTCTCCTAATTTTCAAAAATCTCAGATGTTATGATGACTGCACTAACATTTTCATTCTGAGCAGATTTTTTTTTTTTGGAGGAAATACATTGGGAAGTCTAAGGCCTTTAATAAGTTGTAACTTTTTGAAGACACTATATAATTTTCACCCAGAACAATAACAAACATTGTTGAAATTTTGCAATTATTACTGGTTATTAGAATTAGTTAGGTATCTATGTACAATGAGATATCACCTCACACCAGTCAGAATGGCCATCATCAAAAAATCTATAAACAATAAATGCTGGACAGGGTATGGAGAAAAGGGGACCCTCCTGCACTGTTGGTGGGAATGTAAATTGGTACTTTGGAGAACAGTATGGAGGTTCCTTAAGAAACTAAAAATAGAGCTACCATATGATCCAGCAATCCCACTCCTGGGCATATATCCAGAGAAAAACATGGTTTGAAAGGATACATGCACCCCAATGTTCATTGAAGTGCTGTTTACAATAGCCAAGACATGGAAGCAACCTAAATGTCCACCAACAAATAAACAGATAAAGAAGATATGGTACTTATATACAATAGAATATTACTCAGTCATTAAAAAGAATGAAATAATGCCATTTGCAGCAACATGGATGGACCTGGAGATTATCATACTAAGTGAAGTAAGTCAGACAAATACCATATGATATAGCTTATATTTGGAATGGAAAAAAAAAAAAAGGATACAGGGGATTCCCTGGTGGTCCAGTGGTTAGGATTGCATGCTTTTACGGCAGGGGGTGCAGGTTTGATTCCTGGTTGGGGAACTAAGACCCGCATGCCACGCGATGCACCCTCCCCTCCAAGATGATACAAGTGAACTTATTTACAAAACAGAAACAGACTCACAGACTTAGAGAACGAACTTATGGTTACCAGGGGGGAGGAATAGATTGGTAGTTTAGGATTGACATGTACACACTGCTATATTTAAAATAGATAACCAACAAGGACCTACTGTATAGCACAGAGAACGCTGTTCAGTATTCTATAATAACCTAAATGGGAAAAGAATTTTAAAAAGAATAGATTCATGTGCATGTATAACTAGATCACTTTGCTGTACACCTGAAACTAATACAACATTTTTAATCAACTATGCTCCAATATAAAATAAAAATTAAAAAAAAGAAATTGGAAGACAGTAATTTTCTCAAAGTTAGTGGCTTCATCTCTAAAGCTCATGCCTAAGGATGCTCTTATTTCCCTAGAATTTAGTTTAAAAACTCTTTGCAAATAGATTTATTTAATTAGCACCAAAAATACTTTTATATGATTTTTGTAATGAGGAAGACAAAATTAAAGCATGACAGACATCTACTTCTGGGTAAATAACTGATATATATTCTCCGCTTCAATAGCAGAATGAGGGGGTATCTCCCCCATGTATCATTCACCATATAACTTCCCCAAAGTTATATCTTTTGTCCTATCTTTCCAGCATTTAGGTCCTGCATTTATGTACTGTCATTAAAATGATATTTATATTTAATAATTAATTTTTATAATGCCGGCTGACTTTTATTGTACCAGGAACTGTGCTAACTGCTTTGCACACATTTTGTATTCACAACAGCCCTATTATACTGGTGTAAATATCATTCCCATGATAATATAAGAACACTGAGATTTGAACATTTTAAATTATTTAAACGACATCACTAAGGGAAGAAGAAAGGCTTGCATGCACCTGGATATTACTCCATATGCACTCCCACCCCAGCTGGGACAATGGTGTAAGTTTAGATTGCAGCATTTCCTCCCCCCTCAAAGTAAAAGTGGCAATGGATTCAGGATTGTCTTTTTTGGTGTCAGATTTGGCCTGTTGATGTCATATGCCAAGATACATGTTGGATATACTGACCTAAGTGTACACATATACATTCTGGAATCTATAGGCAGCTGCCCCGAGAAACAGCATCCAAGAGCCTGGCCCCCACTTTCTGGGCTCTGCCCTTCCCTCTCCCTCTGAAGACCTTGCCTGTACTGCTTGGTTTGTTTAGGGTCAGATCAGTTTTCACTTAGAAACGTTTCCTCCACATGTGGGATCCAAATTGTCCGAACTCAAGGACTGTTAGGAGAGATATATAAGCCAGCACAGGACTTTTCTGAGAATCGGAAAAAAAAAAAGGTTGCTTCTTAGCAAACCGCTTGGGGAAAAGTTCAGCATGAAAGAAAAGGAAATCACTGTACACATACTGCAGTTGGAAAATTAGTTTAAGTAATTAAAGCAATTTTAAGCAAATTTATTCAGCTGGCTGTTAGGACATAGTAGCCTAAGTTATGTCTATGGACACATAGCAGGGACTAGAAATAGATCCATTATAAACACATGAGTACAGAAACACACATACACCTATTCACCATTTTTATTTAATTATTCTACTGTATAATTATTCTACTGTATGACCTAATGATGTGACATTTACTATTGCAAATAATTTCTGTAAGAATATTCTTTTAAATTTGGCAACCTAGTTTCTACCAAGTCTGTCAAAACTGGTTGATCCTTTAACTATGCCACGTGTATATTTACTATGAGTGAACACTTTTTTTCAGTTCAGTCTTTTTCCCTTATGCTAGTCTCAGCTCTATCCTGAAAATAATAAAGACAGCATGTTGGCTGCCTGGAGCCAGTCAGCTAGCTCTCATCATTTTGAGATGACTGGCATGCTGGCTTTAATTGTCATTATGTGAATAAACTTCCCACCCCATATCTCCTTCCCTTTTAAGGCTCAGATAGAAAATGAGTTCCTCTGTGAAACTTCCCAGAAGCCCAAGAAATATCACTCTCCCTCCAAGCCTCTGTTCCCATAGCAGCTTAGAGCACCTCTGTTAGAGGTCCTCCTATCGTGTGTCCTGTGCTGTGTTTGAGAAATTTCATACACTGACTCTTCCACTAGAGTGAGTATAATAGCTGCATAGAGGAGGGCTCTGATCTATTTCTATTATTCTATTTGCTAGTAAGGCTAGCACTATACTCTGTGTGTGCTAGGTCATTTAAACTTACTTGCTAAATAACAACAGACAGTTTTTATGTTTGTTTTCTCAGAGCCTTTGATAAAAATGATTTCTTTTAAGCTTCAGAACTATGATCCTCCTTTCACAGTTTAGGAAACTGAGACTCTGAGGAAGTAAGAGATTTACTTTTAAAAGCTGATTAAGGGTCTACTGCTACAGCATCCATCTTAGACATGTTCCTTTTCCATCCTGCAGCTCAGAAATTTTACTCACATTTGTAATATTACTCCTTCTTAACTTTTTAGAAGACTTTAAAAATAATACTTCATATACTTATTACTTTTTATGCCTGTTAGTAATTTATAGCTGATATGAATTCTACCTACGTGATGTGATGTAAAAAGATACAGATGAACTTTATCTCTTCCAGTACATTGAATTAAAAAAATTAACCTTTATTTTGGCTTGAAAATCAAAACTGAGATTTCCATCTCCAGAAGGCAACAGTTAAAATGCAATCATTGCGCTATAGCCAAAGTGGTTCAATAGGATTGTAGCTAATGCTATGGAAGCTGACAGAATGAACCACCAAACAAATGAGGGTGGGTACGTGTGGCAACCCCAAGGACTAGTGGACATACCTTGAAAGAAGTGTGGGAAAACCCAGAGAATTGGTTTCTCCAAAAATTCCAGTGACCGTGACATTTCAAAGGATCACAGACCAGTGCTTAGAATTGCAAGAAACTTTCATTACTAGTCTTTGTAGTGGCAGGTTGCCTTAAGAGTGAAAACATTAGGAGGAAGGGGTGTGTGTGTGTGTGTGTGTGTGTGTGTGTGTGTTCTGGGAATAAGAAAGAGAAACACATTATTAAACAAGTCAGGGTGGAAAATGTGTCCTAACAGGAGCCTTTTGCTTCAGACAAAGTGAACTGATTTGACAAAAATAAAGTTATGTAGTCAAAACACCCAGTGCCCAATTTTGGATGAGGCTAGAGAAAATTTGCAGTCAGCTCTGCACAGAGGGTGAAGGGAGGGTGTGTGCTTCATGAAGTTAGTAAACAAAAAAGAGAGAAAAAAGAGCAGTGCCATTACCGTCATTGTCTTCAGCTCTCTCCTAGCTAGGCTTTGTTCCTGTCAGTCAACTCTGCGGACGTCTGTTCTGAAATTTAGTCTGTAAACCCTGTGAAGTAGGATTAGTTCAGAGAAACTCCCAGGAATGACAAAAGACAGAAAACATGAGAATTATGGGGCCCCACCCAGGACTGACAGTTTGTGGAAAAATCGAGGAAACCAAAGCATGCCAGCTACAGACTTTGCCTATTGAATGACTTTATGATTTTGGTCAGTCTGTGCTGTGCACAGTACTTTATAGATACGTTAATCCAAGATTCCCCAGAAATCGTAACACATAGAGGAGGAGAAAAGGTAAATAAAGAAAACAAACAATCAAAAGACCTTTGAAAGCCAGAAGAAAGGGGAAATAAAGCAAAAATAGAAAATAATAAAGTAATTTGAATGTTAGATGGAGGTTGACTCCACAAAATTCTTTCCTCAGAGGCTACTAGGAAACCTTCAAATGAGATTTTTTTTTTTTTCTGGCTTGGAGCAGTCTGAGGAATAAATGTGATTGATTGTTATTTTGTGAGAAAAAAATATTACATCCATATAAACAGCCATGTATTCAATTTTATTCCAACAGATCAAAATCGTATCCAATTGAAATCACCCATATATAAGTGAAAAATTGTGACAACATAGTTCTATGATACTAACATCTCTTTAGTTGAGTACTCAAAGTATCAGGTGAGTATTTAAAAGGCACACACTGACTAAATTAGAACTGCAACACTCTATAGGTAGTCAACTTAAAGTACTTTGCAATATCTGTTGAATGAATTAAATTAATTTTATGTCTTTTAACTCAAAACCTGAGTTTTCTAGGGTCTCGTTAGAAAATCCACCTTTTCTTTGTCTACGTATCATATTTTTACTAAGGAACCAAAGCCCATTTAAACTAAATTTGATTGCATAAACAAAAAATACTGAGGTTGAAATGTTTTTAGCATTATTTCTGCAAGTATAAATGTGTGTGTAAGTAACACACTTCTGTAAGTCTTCAGTAGCAACTGTTTTTAGGAGATATGATAAAATTTGACTTTGAGTAAATTAGACTTTTTAACCTCAAAATTGAAATAGGTTTGGCATTTTCCCATCACTGGCAACTGCCCATGTTATTAAATAAGAAACCTGAGAACTATACTTTCCATGAAATTTTTGAAATGCCCACAAGTGGCATTAAATGATACTTGGCCATGTCAATGTAGTCTTGAGTCTCATTTGGCTGAAATTCTATCCAAAGACAAATGATGCCAATTTGCGTATATGCACTTCATCCCCTGAATCTCACTTTTTTTTTTTTCAAGAACATGTACTTGAGATCAGCCCCAAGGAGCCTTCGTTAAAGTAGTACCATAATCGTCATGTTTCAAAAAAATACATATGCCATCTATTGCACGTGTGTATGTGTTTTAATATACTCCAAATCCTTCTTTCCAGGGAGTAGTACTAGCAAATTATATTATTCTAGGTCACTGAAGATTTTCCATAACTAACAAGGCTTTGCTGTTCCTATCTGCTACTATGGAAAAATAAATTATTTAAAATAATCATTTATTTTAAAACATTTATTACGTGTCTACTATGTGCCTAAGAAACAATCCCTACTTTCAAGTTCATATTCTTGTTGGGAGATAGAGAGTAAATAGGTTATTAAAACGCAGTAAAATGAGTATGGTGACAGAGGTATGAATGAAATGCTATAAGAGTTCGGAAGAGAAGCATCTAATCCCAGTGTTAGACAATAAAAGATGCTTAATGCTCACTGAAAATATCTGAAACCACAGCAAGAACACTGAGTTTTAAATTATGATTTGTGAATATATGCACAGTACAAGGTTAAATTCACAAATTAACTAGATGAGTTGAGAAATTTTCTCATCTTCTACATTTTTGTTTTTAAAATAGGAATACTATTATCTACTATTGAACACAAAGGAATTTGCTAAATATTAAGTGCTGAGGCCTTTTGCTTAGAAGAAATTCAATATTTCTGTTCTCAAATTTGAATGTATATAGAAGTAATCAAAATTAACTGTACATATATGCTTAAATATCAGGAAAATAACCTAAACATCATGAGAACCAATAAAAAATAAACTGTTTTATTTATCTTTTTGGTGATTTTACGTTGAATCTGTCTGCAAAAATTTCGTGAATCACAGAAAAACATCAGGGCTAATGCAGTAACTCAAGTCAATTTTCACTTATCTATTACTTTTAAACTATTCGTGGTGGTATTCTCACAAATATACTCTGAATCCAGTAATTTCTCAAAAATTACAGAATCAATAGTTTAGGATCCAAAGTGACCCCCTGTTAAGTAAGATGGAATTACTTTGTTATTTTATATTTGCTAATAGGAAAACATGTAAATGTATTTAATATTTTAAATACAGTGTTTTAATAAAACATAAAGAAGAATTATAAAGTCTTTGCCATCTTGAACTTTGTCTTGAAGCTCACACACACAAAGAATTTACAAGCAAGCATTGCCTAGTATATCTTAGGTCCAGAAAGAGGGGCAAAGTATGGGTAGACATGGTGCCTGCCCTCCTGGAATTGGTGTGTAAATGATGGAATGCAAAATGGGAGAACATAGGTAATAAAGGGGTGGTGAGATCATTGGATGTGGATTAAATACAGAACCAAACAGATATAAGACTGCCGATTTTCCCAGAAAAATCTTGTTAGTTCCTGCTTCTACACTTGCTCCTCTCTAATCCATTTTCTACACACTGGTCACATTGTTCTTTAAAAATATTTATTGTGTCATGCAAACTTCTTGCTAAAAATCCTACAATGTCTTTCATTGAACTTGGGGAAAAGACTAAAATCAGTGGTATTGTCTACAAGATGTTTCATGATCTGGACTCTGCTTATTTCTCCAGTCTTGTTTATAAAGATTTTTTCCCCTTCTTTATTATGCTTGAGCTCATCTAACTCTTCATTCTTCACAGGTCAAAACTGATTCTGCCTCAGGTGTTCACATTTGCTATTCCCCCTGCTTTCTGATTGTCACATTTTACCTTAAGCATTTTCTCATATAACAAAATATATTTTAACAATATGACTTTTAATATATACATAGTAATTTATCATGTTTTCAAATTATCATTGAGGGGGTATCTTTAGTTTCTGTCACCTAGAAAACATTCTTCCTTCTTATGATAAATTTTCTTTTAACTATCAAATTTCCTTTACTTTAAACTCACGATTTGGGTGGAGTTGTTTCTACTCTAAGGGCCAGAGGTAGAGCCTATTGGTTTAAACTAATCAAGAGATCTCTGCTCCCTGGCCACAAAATTGTTCAAGGGGGGACATCTGAATGTTTTGAGTCAATGAATGGTAGACATAGAAATACTTTCTTGGGGACCACCATATAAAAAATAAAGAAGAACAGAATTGAGAGGCAAAGAAAGGTTGAATTCTTTTTTTAAAAAGTAAATTTATTTATTTATTTTATTTTTGGCTGCGTTGGGTCTTTGTCGCTGCACGCAGGCTTTCTCTAGTTGCGGTGAGCGGGGGTCTACTCTTCATTGTGGTGCGTGAGCTTCTCATTGCGGTGGCTTCTCTTGTTGAGGAGCACAGGCTCTAGGTGCACAGGCTTTGGTAGTTGTGGCTCGCGGGTTCTAGAGCACAGGCTCAGTAGTTGTGGCGCATGGGCTTAGTTGCTCTGCGGCATGTGGGATCTTCCGGACCAGGGCTCGAACCCATGTCCCCTGCATTGGCAGGTGGATTCTTAACCACTACACCACCAGGGAAGCCCGAAAAGTTTAATTCTTGACAACAATTTTTGAATTCTGAGTCCATCCATTTCCAAAACTAGTCCTAGTTCTGTCCTTTTCATTTAAATTTTCATTAAAAATGTTGCAATTAATATCTCAGCAATTTATTTTGTACTCATGTCTGATGTGAGATAAAAGAAAATCTATATTGTTCTCTGACCCCGGTTCCTAGGTGATAACAGCACTTCTAATATTTGGCCTTTGACCCTGATTCCTGACACAGAGCTCCTGAAAGCCTTTAACTTCCTGGGTGATAGGAGTGTATGTTGTTCTAATGAGGTGACTTCTGGTGGGCTACTGGATGGGGACTGGTGACCAGAAAGACCAAGCCATGATTAGAAGCTTGGGATTTTTTGTCTTCCCCCCCCCCCCCGCAAATTCTCTTGAGAAGGGAGAAGGGCTAAAAATGGGGTTAACAATTTATCATGCCTATGTGATAAAGTTTCCATAAAAATCCCAATAGTATGGGGTTTAAAGAGCTGCCAGGCTGGTGAACACATCTACATACCAGGAGGGTAAGACACCCCAACTCCACAAGGACAGAAGCTCGTGTCTTTGGGACCCTCCTCCCAGACCTCGCTCTATGTGCCTTACGTAACTCTTCCTCTGTAGCCTTTATCAAATCCTTTGATAAACTGGTAAATATAAGTGTTTCCTTGAGTTCTGTGAGCTGCTCTAGGAAATTAATTAAATCAAAAGGAAGAGGAGGTTGCGGGAACCTCTGATTTGTAGTCAAGTAAATAGAAGTTGTGGTTACCCTGGGAACCTACTACTTGTGAGCAGTATCTTAAGAAGGGTGGCAGCAGTCTTATGGGACCAGTCCCTTAACCTGTGGGATCTAACACTATCTCCAGGTAGATAGGGTTATAATTGAGCTATCAATAAATCGTAGGACATGCAGCTTGTGTCAGAGTATTGCCTGGTGTGGGGAAAAACCTCCACACATCTGGTGTCAGAAGTGTGATGAGTGTGGTAGTAGTGTGAGAGTAAAGGAGGCACACAGGAAGGAAAGGCACAGGACATAGGAGTATTTCTAACATATCTGATTATTTATTTTAGAAATTGGGTTAATGTTTCAAAGGGAAAGATCATTTTTTAAATCTTTTGATACATGCTTCCTAACTATTTTCAAGACCATTGATAGTATTATTTATTCCTACCATCGGTGGATGAGTGCCATTCCCAAGTCAAAAAAAAAAAAAAATTCTAAAGGTGAAAACAAAATCTTTAACTCGGACTTCTCAAGTAGTCACTTACAGGTTACACTACAATTTAAGGTGGAAGTGATTTGTATATTAATAAGTGGGAAGAATGACAGGAAATTGAACCTATTTGAGGATAGATAAACTCCCAATGTTTTCAACATTAAGGACATTTAAATGATTATGAATGAATGGAAATCATTTCTAAAATATTGGGGAATGAAAAAAAAAAAGTATATGTAGCCTAGATATCTAACAGATGTAAGCCAAGTAGTCAACAATTTCCCAGAAGCCAAATACAATCCTTGGAATGATCAACTTGCAGAATTTACTTGTTTCTTCTAAGCATTTAATTCTATTTGACTGTTTTGCATTTTGCCTCATTATAATGGTATAAGAAATATTCTATTTGTTTTAGCCCCTGGGCCTGTTTTGAAAACCAAACAAGAACCGTCTATTTAAAACTAAATAGTTAAAGATATAAGTATTTTGGTGCATTGGTCATTTGGGGATTGCCTGTTTGGTGAAGTGGCTTTTAAAGAACTGACTTTGGGCAAAATGACCTAGATACAGATCTAGTGGGTCAATTTTGACTGTCTTAGATTATGTGAGTAGTCTTTGTTTATGAAGTATAATACTTTATAAGGAGTTATTCTTTATGTCCACAGAAGACCAGATCCAAAACCAAAAAATGGGTATGAAGTAAAGAAGGGCAAATTTTTATTGGACATAAAGAAAAAAGTGCTAATTTTAAGGATGCTAAAACATTGAAGTGGGTTGAGTTTCCATATACTTATATACTCTTCTGCTTGAAGTTATCTCTGAAGTTCCTTTCTAGACCCATGAGGATAATGTCCCTCCCAATCCAATACAAAGAGAATGGAAAAACCAAGTCAAAGACAGGGTGATAAAGAGACTATAAGGATCCAGGCAATTTCCTGCGGGAAAGGGTTCACAAGGATGCAATTGAGGAGAAAGGCGAAAGCTCAGAAGACACTGGCTGGGCACAATAAGGACAAACTGTGGAGATTTTAAGCATTTCACACTATTATTGGGAGAAGTGGTGTGGAGGCAGAAACGTGATGCCTATGATTGGTTCTTTAGAAGCACAGCCTGAACAGGATTCTTGTGCAAGTGATTTATTAAGGGAATCTTCTCAGGAGAAAGAGAATGAAGGGTAGAGGGATAGGGCATGGATTTGGTCTCAGCTGGAGTCTAGCTTCAGCCTGACCCCTGCAGAAGCAGTCCTGGAACAGGAATCCCACCATAGAGTTGGCCCTTCCTTAGCTTTCAGCCGTTGCCTGGGAGCCACCATAACGTTCCAGGTAAGATGGCTTTTGTTGGCTGAGAGCAGGTGTCCACAATAGGATAGGGGGCATCTGTGAGCTACTAGCAATCAGTAATTATAAGAGCTGGGCAGGGTGGTTACTGTCTAGTAAAGAACATCTAGGTGGGGCACCACCCACATCTACTATAATGTATTTTTTTACTAAAGGTGATGCATTCTTCTCTGGTCTCTCTAATTAGTAATAGAGGTATTTACTAATTACTCTTTGATAATATTACTTTTTAGTTTTTATATTTTTTTATAATTTCATTTATTTATTTTGGTTGTGCCAGGTCTTAGTTGTGGTTGGCGGGCTCCTTAGTTGTGGCATGTGAACTCTTAGTTGTGGCATGCATGTGGGATCTAGTTCCCTGACCAGGGATTGAACCTACATCCCCTGCATTGGAAGGCGGATTCTTAACCTCTGTGCCACCAGGGAAGTCCCAATAATATTACTTTTAAAATCCTGTATTAATGCTTCTCAAACATTTCACTGATGTATCTCTAATATCATAGGGAGTAGATATTGTGAAGCATAGGCAAACTGCTCCCTGAACATCTGGCATTTCTTTGAAATTCTGTGTTTTATCTCTAAAATTCAAATAAATGTCATCTTCTACTCCACATATATCTATGCTGATTTTGATGAGAAAATATTTGATACATAGTATATCAGATGAGTTAAAATATTTAGCTTGTTACCAAATACTTGATTAAAATTGATGTGTCAAGAGGATACCTAAGACTTGTTTTGTGGCTTACTCTAAGGCACCTATGTATAAATATCTTATATCTGTGTATAAATATCCTATACCTATATATAAATACCCTATACTTATATATAAATATCCTATACCTATATACAATATCTACAGAGTAGGAGACATCAGCCATCTGTCCCCTTATGCATTAGGTAGTTAATAATCTGAGGGGGCTAGATTTTCTATGAATATTTTCATGCTGATTAAATCACAGGGGCAAAATTGAGACAATGTTGACCTTATTTCTTTTGTTGTCATTCATTAAACCATTTTGCTGATGTTAAAGCTACAGAAATGTTCTTCACTAGTAGATGCATCTAGCATGCTGAAGACTCCTTAGATGTACATTTTTGTTTCCCTGTATGACTTATATCATTTGCTCCATCAAAGTATATGTTTAGACTTATATGATTGTTATCCTTAATATAGCTTGTGATTATTTATTTGAACTTCACTGTGACAAATGCAGTGAGGCTACAAAATGATTTTAACCAATCCTACTTACTTTGTGGAATGGAAAAATGAGCTGAGTTAGACCACAAATTGCTGGATTGGATTTGAATACTGGCAAGAATGTTAATTCTGACTGGCTTTAGTGGTGTCTCATTTCAGTTTACCACTGAAACAGCAAACATGTAGTGCAAAGACTGCACGAAATGAGGATACAAATAATTGACTAGAAATGGCTCTGCAAGGCCACCCTCCATTTCTTAAGGAGACATGCTCATGGTTTAGGAGCTGGCAGCCCACAGGTAGTACTGAGAATCCTGCCCAGTGATAATAGCCAAGAAATGAAGGTGTTTCCATCCATTAGGTTGGGACAGGGGCCACCTTAGCACTCAGCTCTCTTCTTACCAATATGTAAGGCAATTCTTTCTATGCTACAGGTACTGTTCAATTTTTTACTACTGCATTAAGCTTACCGTGGACCTATACAGAGCCAGTCTAACGTTTGGAAGTCTTGGGTGAGCAGGCTCTTTGTGGGGCCCAAATATACACAATATATAAATTAAACCTATTTCCTGACAAAAAATCCAACTAAATAGAAATAGTCTATGTGTTAAAGACTTACTCCAATTGACCAGAAGACTGGTCCCTCAATTTCATAAAAAATGGCCAAATGCTAAAAAATCAGTATGAATCAGTCAATACACATAGATTAAATAGGAGCAGAACCCTCAAGATACCAATAAATTACTTTATGTGGCACACAGTGAGAAATTTACTTCAGGAAGATAGTGTTCAAATATGTTTTAAAAAATGAAATAGTGTGTTTACCCCAAATTGCAGTATATTCTGCCTACAAAAAGTAAAGAATCTTTTGTACTTTTAGTCTAGCCAGTATTGTCAGACTATTATTAGGAACTTCCTGGTGCCATCCAGGAATCCTATCAAGCCCAGGATGAAAACCTTATTTCTCAAAATACAGTCACCCTTGGTAATCGTGGTCCCAGGACTCCCCTCAGATACCAAAATTCATGGATGCCCAAGTCCCTTATATAAAACGTTGTAATATTTACAGATAACCTACACACATTCACCTATACTTTAAATCCTCTCTAGGCTAATCTATAATACCTAATATAATGTACATGCTATGTAAATAGTTGCCAGCACACATCAAATTCAAGTTTTGCTTTTTGGAACTCCCTGGAATTTTTTTTTTCTGAATATTTTCCATCTTCAATGGAGGGTTGAATCCGAGAATGCAGAACCTGTAGATATGGAGGGAGGGGTGACTGGTCTCTTCTATATCTCTTTTCTTCTATCTTTCTACCTCTGTCTCTGTATGTCTTTGTCTCTCTCTCAAACACTCACATACGTATCTTTATAGAAAATTAGGTTTTGATCTTCAGTTAATCTAGATAGTTTTGGAAGACAATCTTCTTTTATAGAGCTTCTATAATTCATTAAAATTTGATCAACACATCTGCTTCTGTGAAGTATAGTTGATTTACAAATCTGTTTTGTGGGTGTGTATCTATGCATTAACGTATTCATTTATCAGTGATTGTTTATTCTAGATATCATTTAGAATCAGGTAACTGTGCATTTCCTTTTGTCAACTAAGAGAATTTACTCCTTTCTTGTATTTCATTTGTTATTTGTTTAGGTACAGGAAGTTATTAAATACCCATTTATTACTAGAAAACTGATCAGGCCAATTTAGGATATTATGGATTCCTCCTACAGGGTTGGGGCCTAAAATTTCAATTATTTTGTTCTTTAAAATTTATTGTACCTATGTAGTATAAAAGGGATTATTCTATAAGTAAATAATTTATAATTTCATTCCTCAGGCACCTTTTAATAGATACTAAAATAATGAATTTGATAACCAGGATCCCTATACTCTTTTTTCTTTCTTTTTTTTTTTTTTTGGCTGCCTTGGGTCTTCATTGCTGCGCGCAGGCTTTCTCTAGTTGCAGCGAGTCGGGGCTTCTCATTGTGGTGGCTCCTCTTGTTGCGAAGCACAGGCACTAGGCTTGCAGGCTTCAGTAGTTGTGGCTCACAGGCTTAGTTGCTCTGCGGCATGTGGGATCTTCCTGGACCAGGGCTTGAACCCGTGTCCCCTCATTGGCAGACGGATTCTCAACCACTGTGCCACCAGGGAAGTCCCTCAGGATCCCTTAAGTATAATTTTTGAGGAAAAATAATGGAAATTCCTAGGATTATTTCATTAGATTAACTGATTTTCTTAATAGCGAAAATATCCGAAGATTTTTAAAAATTCTGCCAAGTGAAATAATTTAGTAAAGAAAGTAATAGTGGAAAATAAATTTTCATTTCTCAAAAAACTGAAATACAAACCATATTTATATGTGGAAAGATATCCACTGTTTGGGCTACTTTATTCTGTAGCCTAGAAAATAATTCAATAGCAGTAATATAAGAGCTTGATCACTGCATTAAAACATAGAGATTAGTCAAGCACAGGTTGCTTATAACAATCAGGCTTGATAATTCGCAATCATATTCTTCCTGAACATTTTGAGCTTTGATCCTATCAAGAGTTTTTACTCACATTTCAGAATCACCGTATTAAAGATTTGAGCTTAAATTATCCATTAACAACTTTCTGGCCGATGGTATTGAAATACAACACTCTTGTATCTTCACTTTCACTCATCACCATTCAATATACTCCTATTTTTAGTGTTAGAGTGGTTTAAGTTATTTTGAGTAGTGTTTTTCTTTAAATACAGCTATTATTCCAGAGTTTTACTAGCAAGTGACAGAAATCCAACCCAATGGCTTAAGTGGAAAAAAGGAAACTTTATTGGCTCTGAAAACTAACCATGAAAAAGAATGCAATAGCTGAACCCAGTCTTTAGTCTCAGATTTCCTCCCTATGTCCTTCTCTGTTTCTAACTGCAAGTCCTCTTCAGTCTCTTAGGACCTTGTTTTCACCAGCATGTCACCTTCTCCCAGATTTGCTTGGCAATCTGTGTGGTTCTGGAAATGCTAACTCCACCCCAGGTTCAAATTTATGTACTTGACAGCAGGGAGCCTTAGACTGTGCTATTAGACTCTTATACCACTGGCCTTTTATGTATAAGATTGTTTTTCCTTTTTTTAATTGAGATACAATTCACGTAACAAAAAATCACCTTTTAAAGTGTAAAATTCAGTGCTTATTATACTCACAAAGTTGTATAACCATTACCACTGATAATCTCAGAACATTAGATCCCTTGAATAGAAATCTTTTACACATTAGCAGTCATTCTCCATTCCCCTGCATTCCTCAGATCCTGGAAATCACTAATCTACTTTCTGTCTCTTATGGATCTGTCTGTTCTGGAACTTTCATATAAATGGAATCATACAACATGAGATCTTTTGGGTTTGGTATTTTTAACTTAGCATAATGTTTTCATCCATGTTGCGGCATGCATCAATACTGCATTTCTTTTTATGGCTAAATAAGATTCTGTTTTATGTACTTCTGTTTATCCATTCATTAGTTGATGAACATTTGAGTATTTTTTCTTTTTGGGTGCTATGAATAATATTGCTATGAATATTTGAGTACAAGCTTTTGAATGGACATGTTTTCATTTCTTTTGAGTATATACTAAGAAGTCAAATTGCTGGATCACATAGCACCTCTATGTTTAACTTTCGAGGAATTGCTGAAGTGTTTTCCAAATCTGCTGCACTATTTTACATTCCCATTGGCAATGTATGAGGGTTCTAATTTCTTCACATCCTCACTAACATTTGTTTTTGTCCATCTTTTTATTTCTAGCTATCCTAGTGGGTGTGAAATAGTATCTCATTGTGGTTTTGATTTGCATTTCCCTGTGGCTAATGATGCTGAGCTTCTTTTCATGTGCTTATTGGTCACTGTGTATCTTCTTTGGAGAAATGTCTGTTCTTATCCTTTGCACATTGTTATTGGCTTTTGTATTTTTATCATTGAGTTGTATGAATATTTATGTATGAGACTAGTCTCTTATCAGATATAGGGTTTGCAAATGTGCCATGTGCACTTGAGAAGAACATGTATTCTGCTCTTGTTGGGTGGAATGTTCTATAGATGGCTATGTGGGTCTAGTTGGTTTATTGTGTTGTTAAAATCTTTTATTTCTTTGCTAACCTTCTGTCTAGTTGTTCTATCAGTTATGAAAGTATATAGTATTGATTTTTTCCAACTACTATTGCTGAATTGTCCATTCCTCTGCTCAATTCTGTCAGCTTTTGTTTCATGCTTTTTTGGGGGGCCTCTTTTGTCAGGTGCATTTATAATAGTTCTGTCTTCTGGATGGATCGACTATTTTATTACTATAAAATACCAATCTTTGCCTCTAATAACAATTTATCATGGATTCTGCTTTGTCTGAGATTAGCATAGCCAATACAGCTCTCTTTTAGTTACTGTTTACATGGTGTATTTTCTTCTATCCTTTTATTTTCTACCTACTTGTGTATTTGAATTTACAGTATATCTCTCACAAACAGCATATAGTTGAACAATATTTTTTAACCTATTCTGCCAATTTCTGCCTTTTGATTAGAGATTTTAATATATTTACATGTAATGTAATTACTGAAAAGGTAGAATTTGTGTGCCATTTTGCTATTTCTTTTTATATATCTTTGTTTATCCTATATTCTTCCTTCACTACATTCTATTGTGTTAAATATATTTTTCTAGTGTACAATTTTCATTATGTTTTTTCTCAGTGCTACGGCTTAAATGTTTGTATATCTTCAACATTCATAGGTTGAAATCCTAATGTCCAATATGATCATATTAGCAGCTGGGGCCTTTGGGAGGTGCCTAGGCCATCAGGGTAAAGCCCTAATGAATGGGATTAGTGCTTTTATAAAAGCAACTCCACAGATTTGCCTAGCCCTTCTGCCCTATGAGGATACAATGAGAAGTCTACAACTGGAAGAGGGTCTTCACCAGGCTGGCGCCTTAATCTCAGACTTTCAGCCTCCAGAACTGTGAGATATAAATTTTCGTTGTTTATAAGCTACCCAATAGATGTTGTTGCTGTTGTTTTAAACAGTAACCCTAATGTACTATGACACTCAAACTGAATAATCTCAATGGACCTATCTTTGAGATTTCTGTTTATTTATATTCTCAATTTGATGAGACATTGTTCCCATATTTTCCTTTAGTTCTTTAGACAGAGTTTTCTTTGGTTCATTGAGCATGTTTAAAATAATGACTTAAAATCTTCATTCAGTAGATCCAACGTCTTGGTTTCCCTAGGTACAGTTTCTATTGACTAGACATTTATTTTTCTTATGTAGGGTCCATGCTCGGTTTTTTTCCCCATGTCTTATGATTTTTGTTTGAAATTTGGACATTTTAAATGATACAATGTGGAAACTCTGGAAATTAGATTCCCTCCCATCTGCAGAGTTTATTGTTGTGGCTGCTTGCTGTTGTTGTGACTGTTTGTTCAGTGACTTTCCTAAACTAACTCTTTAACATTGATATTCTTTGTTGTATGTAGCCTCTGGAATCTTGGGATGGTTAATTTAGCGGTCAGGTAATAACTGGAGAGCGATTTCCTTAAATGACTCAAATCAGTAAATCTGCCACTTTGCTGAATGGCTCTGCATACCTGTGGAGGTATGCCTTCAATGTTCAGACAGGCAATTTACAGCTTTGCCTTAGACTTTATTTCCTGCTCACACAGAGCCTCAAGGTCATTCAGGGCCTTCTTCATCTTTCCTGGGCATGCACGCACACCTAGGCATACGTGTAGCCTTCTAGATTCCCAGGAGCATGTTGGAGCTTTTAAAAGCCCTCTATACACACTCCATTCTCCAGCTTTTTCTTTTAAGTTTTCTGATCACCTCGTTGTTTTTCCCAGTTGTCCTGCCACATCAGAACAACTGCTGCTGATTATCAAATGCACCCAGGAAAAACCCGGTTCACACTGGATGAACTCTGATTCTGATTAAATAAAGTACGCTTTGGGATGGGATTTTCCAGGGAAATTCCAGGTAAATCAAATAATGACAGTTATCTGGGAATGGGCCTTTAAAGGTGCTCTAGCTCCATGCTGCCCCTTTCAGTGGCTACTAGATTGCTAGTTATCACCATGAGAGTGGGATTGTTGGTTTTCAAGGCTACCATAGAAGTTGGAAGAGGGAGCTGGGAACAGGAAGAGGGAGCTAAAATGCTACAAGGCTCACTGCTGTTACTAAATTCAGGCATTTTTCCCCAGTAAACGCTTCCCGGGTTGTTGTAAGCTTTAGGTTAATTTCCACAGTTCTTTAAAAAAAATTTTGCCAGTGTTCTTATTGCTTTTATTGAGCAGAGGATATTTGAAGGTTCTTACTCTGCCTTTCCCAGATGTTACCTCCCATTTGCCACCTTATGTATAAGAATTTGAGTTTATTTTTTTTCCTCTGGATTACAACCAAGAGCATCTTAACTGAAACCCTTCTCCACTCAGTGTAATTCATGGCTCCCAGTTCTGACCTCAGATCTTTTATTGAAGACATAGCTCCTAATTCATAAAATCCTAGAATAAATTTAGATGAACAGAACTTGGATCATCTACCCATGTCCTATACAACCTCTAGGATAAGAAAATGTGGCCCCTTGGTTGTAGTCAGATGGAAGTAGGAGTAAAACTGTGCCTGGCAGCCTCCACCTGGCCCGTTTAATTGGAGTCAGGAAGAAACAGTTTTCCCAAAGTACAGCAATGTTGTTCTGAACAAACCATGAATGATAAATGGAATCAGAATCAAGTTCTCACAGAAATTCACAGAATCAGGCTCACCATTCTTAGAAAGGAATTATATGATGTTCTGGTCATTCAAGATATGGCAAAGTCAGTAATGAAGTTATAGTCTTCTCATTCTGTTTTGACTTCTTTCCTTGTTCTACACTCCATGATTGTTATCATAATAAGATTCAAACTCCAAACTCTACACATGAACGTTATGAATGACGACTTCTCTGATATGTAGTAACACTGAAGAACTTGGTATAAGGGCTTCAGGTGGGAGGTGGGAGGAGGAGGAAATACTAAAGTAAAAAACATTTTTTCTGTCAGGAAATGTACACCATGATTTTTTCATGGATGGTAAAAATAATTGCAGAAGATATGCTGCCAAGTGTCTATCTTATTACATGAATTAAAAAAAAATAAGCAATCAACCAGAATTTTTTCGGTTAGAAATTCTGATAAAACTATGTTCATGACTGCGTTTTGATCATGATCATGTTACTATGTTGCTTTTGAATGTTGTCATAATTTCAGGGTGTAGATAATGAGTCTATATATATATTTTGTTTATTTTGCTATTAGAAGAATCTCTTCACCCAATGAATGGATTTTGATGAAAATAACTTTGAGAAGTGATTGTGTAAGTTATATTCTTATACATAATCATAAGCCAAAGTTTTACATCTTAATGAAAGATTTATCTCAGCCCATTCTCGTAGCTCAAAACATTACACACAATTCAGACAATACTGTTATTATTTAAAATAGGACAATATCCTTGAAACAAGTTGTGATCAGGGAAATATTCTAAATGAAGTAGAGGCGGGGATATATGGTGTCCTTTGTGGACTGATCCTATTTAGGCTAAAGGCATAATTTAAACGGCTACATTTCTAATAAAGCTAGTAAAAGAACCATTCCACTTCCTCTTTTCCTGCGTAGAAATAAATATTTCATGAACTTTCAGACTGTCAGAAACTCAATCTCATTGTATATCCTGTCTTTTGGGGCCATTGCCAGTACAACCTCAGGAGCTGCAGACAACAAGGCATTGATAATGAAAGTGAGGTATGAGCTGCAGCTCTTTGCTGTGTATTTAACTTCCCTTCCAGCCTGAATATCAGCAGAGAGTCAAGAGGCTGTTTCCTTGCTAAATCCTTGATAATTAGTTGGCCGAACAAACTTTCAGATTCACAGACTCTCAGAGGTAGATGTGCTTTTATTTGTCATCTATTCCATTATTTATTTGATACATGAATCTCTCTAAGTCATCCTCAAATTTTATCTTTCATCTTCTGAATACCTGCAATGACTGGAAACCCCATTTCCTCATGACACAATCCATTCCAATGCTAAATACTTATTAGAAACTTGTTCTTTGTATAAGCCGCAATTTGACGTCTTGAAATTTCAAGCACTGCACTTAGTCTTGCCATAAACAGGTGGGGAAAACTGAAGAACTTACATACCTGACTACTGAGATACTTAACACTAAGTTGCAAAGAAAGAGAAAATTTAAATCCTTTTGTTGAGCTACTACGATGTGAAAATATGGGTGGGTGGTAAAATCAACCCATAATATTCTGATTGAAGAAATGTCTCCAAAGAATGTTTATTAATGGATTTCTATTAACTCAGAGTTTCATACAGAAGATTCTTTCCTTGGTCCTGTCCCAATCAACATTTTACTCAATAATTTGCATTAAAATGAAGACAGGACATATTTAATTAATATGCAAGTGGCATGCTGTAGAGAGGAGGAGCCTTCAGATGCAATGACTAACAGAATTGGAATCCAAATGACTGTGGTACTTTAGATGTATACCCTAAATCTAATCATACAAAATTTTAATAGGGATAAACATAAAGTCTTTTTAAAGTAAACCATTAAGATCTATAGCTTAGAGGCATGAAGTGAAGAAAATTTAAGAGTTTTAGTTGACTGAAAGCATATGAATATCTAATACAGGAATTAACAAACCAAAACCCACTGTCTCTTTCTGTAAATAAAGTTTTATTGAAACACAGCCATGCTCATTCATTTGCAGTGTCTATGGCTGCTTTCATGCTACAACAGAATTGAGTATCGTAATAGAACTTTATGGACCTCAAAGCCTAAAACATTTACTATCAGGATATTTACAGAAAAATTGTGTTGACAGTTTTTGTTAATATATATGGAGCATCCACATATAGGGAGATAATCACTCCCAATGTTTTCTGAATTATTTCTTGGTTTTATTCTTATTAACCACTTCAGTTCCAGGTTCTACGTTTTTCTGGGCGCACTAACAACTATCCTGAAGAGAGTGATGGGACAGGTAAAGGGGCTGCAAAGAAGCCATGTGGAATGAAGTAAATAAACAGGGAGTAATCAGCCTAGAGGAAAGAAGATTTACGGAAAACAAGGTAGCTATACATGTAATTTCAAATATATGAAAGATATTTGCTATATTTTGAAGTTTCTGAGAACAGAACTAGGAAAAATGGGTCCATGAAATATACAGAGTTAGGGTTTAGCATATTAAAACAAATAATACTTTACTGACTCAAATTATCTGAAAACAAAGCATATTTCCTTGGGAAGGAACTTTTCCTATATGTGGAAAGAATCAAGACAAGGAGGCATGTCCACTTTTTGGGATATGTAGACATTGCTAGAAGAACAAGGAGGAACACACTTAAATGACATTTTGAGTCCTTATAAGTGCCAAGACTGTATTATTTTGTGTCTGCTGCTGACTGCTCATCGAACACCAGACTTCATTTTGTCCTGACTGTGTTCCAGCTTTAATTTCTATCTGTTCCTACTCCTGGGCCTGTCTGGGTTTGTGGTAATCTCCTGTGACATAAGCACATAGCACAAGTTCTCATCACCCAGTCCTAACATCTGTCTTCAGGATTTTGCTCCTAGGTGCAGTAGCACTTCAATTGCTTTATCTGAATGATTATAATTTTGGCTTCAGACTAAATGGTAGCTGCTTGGCCCAAATCCAAGCCTCGGGATCACTACAATCCTAGTACCCAAGGATATAGCAATGTTTATTGTTCATAACTGATCCTGATTTGGGTAGGACCTCGGCTGAACCTTAACTTCTTGTCTACCTGTTGCATAATATTCACAGTAGCCTGCACTTTATACTGCTAAAAAATATTTGTTTTATTTAACAAATGCTTAAGTGGTACATACTACTTACTAGATACTATTCTAAGAACTTTACAAATATTGGATTATTTAATCTTGATAACATGTCTTGAAAATAAACCTTATTATTATTCCCATTTTACTGATGAGAAAATTGAGGCCAAAGAAGTAAAACTACATTGACCAAGGTCACAAAAAAGTGCCACATCCAGGATTCAAACACAGGTAGTCTAGCTCTAGAGCCCCTGCTTATACTCACAAGAGGCTGGGTAGAGTGCACTTTCTATAAGCTTAGGTGGAGGTGTTTCCCTTTCCTTTTCCTCCTTTCTCTGGTCTTCTTTATATTACCCAGAAAATCTCTTTCAAAGGAAGCCATCCCGGGCTTCCCTGGTGGCGCAGTGGTTGAGAGTCCGCCTGCCGATGCAGGGGACACGGGTTCGTGCCCTGGTCCGGGAAGATCCCACATGCCGCGGAGCGGCTAGGCCCGTGAGCCATGGCCGCTGAGCCTGCGCGTCCGGAGCCTGTGCTCCCCAACGGGAGAGGCCACAACAGTGAGAGGCCCGCGTACCGCAAAACAAAAACAAAAATAAAAACAAAGGAAGCCATCCCAAAAACGTGCCAAGCCTGAAAACTACCTCTGTCTTCTGAGTCCAGCAAGTACTTGTTGTCTAAGAGCCTGATGGATCTTAGTATAACCAGAAAGTGGAAACTCAGAGAACTCTGCCCGTCTCTACCCTATGGACTGCGTCACAGAAATGGAGGAGCAGGAAGCAAGAAGAAAAGCAGGATACAGGAGAGTGCCTAACTGCAAACACAATCTTATAAAAAGAACAACTATCTAATACCCACAAAAGTATTCTTCAAGTACCGTGGTCATTTTTAGAGAATATATTGCTCGTGTATGAAATTAAAACTATCAAATTGCTTCCATTACAAGACAATGTGGTTTATTTTTCATGCTTGTATTATGCCCAGCTGCTGGCCATAGTCCTTAAAACTACAGCTGCTTCTTTAGTAACTCATGCATTTCCCTGGGAGAAGAGCAGAGTTTTATCTATGTACAGACATTTTTTAAAAGGCAGCTTGTGTACTTAAGCATTACCCTTAAGTATGTGCTCATCCACAAATCTATCTCTTTCTAGGTGATGCCTAAGCTTGTGGTCCAATCTTGTATACAGATTTCTATATGTTGGTTTCTCATATGGTTTCCTAATCTACCAAACAGAGAAGGTAAAAAATTAGTTGTTTTAGAGAGTAAGAAAGTGAGGTTACTAGGTAGGTAGACTGTCTTGGTTTTAATTGCTCTTTTGAAATTTTGCTCTTAAATTTGAAGGCTGTAGAGTCAAAATGCAAAATTTTCTCTAGCCAGGTCTTGTTATTTAATATAGGCAGTTACGGAGTAAGCACATAGTTGGATTTAATTCCTGTAGGATTTTCTAAAATGAATCCATCAGAAAGATGGGTAAATAAAAATGCTTCTATGGAAGTATTTATAGTGGTAGGTCATGAAATATGAGCTAAATAAAAAAGGAACTGAAACATTAGTGAACAATTTTAAAAATACTTGTCAATTTTGTCCGTTTTTTTGTTGTTGTTGTTGTTTGTTTTTGTTTTTTGCTGTATGCGGGCCTCTCACTGTTGTGGCCTCTCCCGTTGCGGAGCACAGGCTCCGGACACGCAGGCTCAGCAGCCATGGCTCACGGGCCTAGCCGCTCCGCAGCATGTGGGATCTTCCCGGACCGGGGCACGAACCCGTGTCCCCTGCATCGGCAGGCAGACTCTCAACCACTGCGCCACCAGGGAAGCCCAATTTTGTCCGTTTTTGACTTCAAAATCTTTTCTGTATTAGGTAGGTAGGATATGGCTTATTGAGGGGTTATGTTTAACAACATCTGAAAGGGATCTTTAACTCAGAATTTAAAAAGAAATAACAATGTGAGAATGGCTAAATAGAAATTTTCTAATAAGACCTGTATTTTATTATATGCCACATACAATGAACTATGAATAATAGATAATGTGTTTTGGTTTGATTAAATCCTTTGATTTAAAGGATTTGTTTAATTCCTTCTGAGTCTAAACTGTTGATAAACTTTAATCAGTGAAGTTAAGGGAATGGGTATGAGAAGTATAAAGAGTCTATTGTGCATCCTGACGTGTTGTTACATGCGGTCTAAGATGGCAGCTGCTTGCTTTAAAAATCTTATTAATGGTTACAGAATGCTCTGTTCAATAACTTGGAAATGGCTGTGAGTTGCTGTAGCTCTCTGTGTCTCTAGTTTCTGATCTCTGTATGCATCCATGCTGTCATTGGTCCCAGTATTTGTTCTGTAGAATCCCCACTCTTCTGTTCCTTATGGGACATGGAGAAAACTCATAAAGAATTTTCTTCAGTAGTGCTGAGAAATATGCTTAGGACAAAACAGTCTAGAACCAGCCTCAGTGAACCATAATCCACAGGCTAAATCCAGCCTGCCACTTGCTTATCTAAACAAAATTGTATTGGAACACAATGCACTTGTTGACTTATGTATTACGTATGGCAGAAGTGAACAGTTGTGACACAGATCATACAGGCTGCAAAGCCTACACTCACTATCTAGCTCTTTACAGAACATATCTTCTGACCTCTGGCTTAGAATAACATTGTGTTGACGCCTCAGGACTAATAATGGACGGCTCCATTAGTTCCTCTTCAGAGGTGACTCTAGTGCACCGACAGAAATGTAGGTCCCCAAGGGCTTCTTTTTCTTACCCTACATGCCCTGCCACCTTCAATGCTGTAACCATCTTCTTCCAGATGCCAAGGGTTGCTGAAATCGCTAGTGCCCACTCTCTGACTGCCCCAAGAGTTCTGATGGCCCAGATATGAACTAAACCTGAAATTAACGTGTGGCAGTTTTTCAATTGATTTGGGAGACGATGCAGATTTTGCTATTTTTAAGTTTTTAATTGTTGTGTTTTCCTGTTTTGGGGTAGGGAGACATGAAGAAAATTGCTTCTGCTAATTTCCTTCAATAAGTGACACAGTGTAGATTAAACAGACAAGAACTTTTGCTCTTTACTGAGATGCAAAGTTCCCACCTCTTTCTCCTACTGGATTATTCATGCATCATACTGTGAATGGAGTTTCTGGGAGTATGATGTTTGTTCCCACAATAGCTCTAATTGTGCGTGAAAGCACTAATTGAAAAATCAGGAGAATTTTGTTTTTAAGTGCTCATGTTAATGATTACATTCATCCATTTGAATTCTGATGGACTGGGTTTTTGGTGTGGAAATTCTTATCACAATGGCCTGACTCGAACTTGTACCCTGCTTGTAGCTTTGATTTATGGTGTACTTCTGCTTGGTTTTTGCCAGCTCTGTTTTAAACTACAGAATGGAAAAAAAAAAAAAAAAAGTTTTCAGCCATGACACATTCGCAAGGTGATTTCTGGAAGCTTCAAATGCAGGCTTTAAATCCTTCTTTCAGGTTAGCCACCGATTCGGGCTGCTGAACAACACTTGGGCTTTTCAGACACATTAGGGATTCTGGACAGGTTTCATCCAGACACCCTTATGCTCCTTGCTATTCTAATAGTGGCATTTTGTCTCTCGGAATCTTCTCACATTACATATAGGGAAAGTGATTTATTTCTAGGCTACCGCTTCCCAAAAGCTATGATCACGTGAGTTAACTGAAATTAATTTCCAAATGTATCCTGCTCTGCAGTCTGTGAAGAAGGAAATCAGATCTGCTTATTTGTTCTGTCTTGTGCCCCCTTGCATTTTCATCACGGCGTGTGTGTGTGTGCTGGTAAAGATTAAGAAAATGGGAATTGGGGTGACAAGGAAAGGAAGTATATTTTAAAAATGGTTTGCAGGGCAGAGGTTTTTTTTGCTTGTTTGTTTTTCATTTAGCCATGCGAGAGATAAAGAAAGCTAAATCAAAATTCACAAGGGCTTTAAGATTGTGGTGTGAGGAATTAGGCAGTGTATTCTTTTAGGCTCTGCCATGTCATGTATGTGCTGAGTTTACTGGATAAACTGGGGAAGGGGTTTGAAAAACATCGAGTTTTTCATCATGGAGGTTTTCCCTTCTTTTATAGAGAAAAATCAGTACATTATACCTAAAAAAGTCTTTCTTTACTTCTCGTTCTTTTTGGGGGTATATTTATTGTGACTTAAATATCTAAAGTATTCATGGAGGTTTCTTTACCCTTCTTGGCCAGAACAAGAACCTGCTTGGCAGTAAAAGTGTGGAAAGAAAGATTCACTTAAAAAAATCTGGGTCAGAAAACATCATAATTGGCACAACTGACGGTTTGGTATTTATTTTAAGGCTCATCTACTATTTTAAGAAAGCATAATGTTTAATGTAAAGTTTAGGATTATAGAATGTTATGTGTGTATTTAGATGAAAAACATCTATTCCAATTAAAAAATTTTTAGTTAATCATAGACTTGGCAATAGGAATGTAGATTTGTGGGAAGATTTCTATGAAATAAATCATAATTCACCTTAGGTTAAGAAGCCAAACCCAAATGAGACAGAAAGGGAAGAGCTGCTGCCTAAAACTTGTTTTATCCAGTGAAAACGTTAGAAAATATGATCCAAATTCTGGTTTCCTCCTCACTTCACCATCCACCCAGGATTTTTGTTTGTTTTAATGCTTGGAGAATATAATCACAGAAAAGAGTAATGTGATTCTAAGCAGACTCTCACTAATGTCATAGCTATACAGGCATAACTCAGAGATACTGTGGGTTCAGTTCCAAACCAATTCCGGAGAAATTTGGATTTCTCCAGGAATCACCTGAACAGACAAAAACTAGTTTAGACATTAGCTGAAATCTATGTAAACTTACTGCTCATCATTACTTAAAAGAGAGCAGTGAGGCCCAAATAGCATAGGACGTAGGACAAAAAGCATTTTGAAGATGTGATAAAAGTTAGAAAAATGTAAAAAAACCAAAATCGTCACTTCTGTAGAATTGTGTCTCTTAATGCTGACAAATTGTGATAGTATGCAATTTTGGTCAAGTTGCCAGTGTTATTGTTTATTTAGTTATTCTTGAAAACCAGGGCGTTATTAGTGGGTATCATTTCATAAAGTGTCATAATTTCTACAATTCAGCATTTGGCACGGTACACTGCCATTAGTGACTTGGCTGAAGACTGTAATGTATCTGGTAGCTTCAATTTGAAATCACCCAGATCATTAGCCCAAACAGATTTTTTCTCCAAAACATTTGTATCCTCTAGATATTATATTTATTTGTTAAGGATCTGTTGAGTGTCCACTACAAAAAGCAAAGCATTGTGCTGCCCCAATACTGGACATCTACCTGCCCCAGATTCATCTCCTAAATTAGGGGGCCCCAAGTCTTTCTAAAAATTCAGTAACCTTAGTTCCCTGAAAATCAGGGCACTTTGATGAAGGGAGACACTGAACATCTTGCCAGTGAAAATGATCTATTGGCTCTGAGTCAGAAAAACATTTTCTCTCCATTTAATTAGTAATTGCTCTGGATTTTTCTTCATTGATCTTTATATGGAAAACACTCTCATTAAGCTAATCCAATGCCAAGTCTGTGATGTAAGATGCTTTTACTGTTTTGACTTTGTAGTAATATAAGGAGAGAACAGCTACTTATGAATTCTGAAAGAGGCAGTACACAGGCTTCCATAAACACAGATGATACTCCCGATAAAACAGAGATGTGCTTAGTTTTATGTCAGGTAATGACAGTGGCACTTGATGATGTCAGCTGGCACTGAGTCACGGTCACGCATTCTCTCTTTTTATCCAAAGGTTGAGATCCTACCCAACATTTATATAGCTTCTACTATGTGGCAGGAACACTGGGTGAGGAACTAGCAGTACAGACATGAAGGAGAATAAGATCTCTATTCTCAAGAAGCTCACATAAGGCTGGAGACAGAAAATAATTTTGACATAATGAGATTCTTGTTCTGTTATAGACATCAGGACAGAACAGATATTTCCACCTGAGAAAGGTTTGACACATCTCCACCGAGATGCTGAAGAATTAGGGAAAAGAGAGGAAATGAAATGGCGTTTTAGGCTAGGGGAATCACATAAGCAAAGCTACTATTGAAAAGTTCTACCTGGTAGACAGTAAATGCTCTGCAAGACTTACCCACCTGAAGAGCCACGAAGTCAAAGACAATCAATATAGACATTGCTAGAGGTGTATGGAAAAGCCCACCTTTATCTTCCCAGGTTATATATTGGCTGCATCTGCCTGCTTCTGTTGCTGAGTTCCCCCTGAGGGATTGGACAGTCTTTCTTCAAATATTTTTCTCCAGGTCTCCTTTCCCCCTATATTTTCACTGCCTTTCTGTGGATGATTGCTGGTTTAAGTGGTCTTTCCTGCTCAGTGGCGTTTTTTGTGCCATCTTTGCTGGATGTCATGCCAACTACAAGTTCTGCTACTTCTTAATTATGTTCTTAATCTCTACAGGCTTATAACAGAAAGTCTTCAGTTCTAGGCAGCAAGAAAAGAGAATGTAAGAGAAGCAAATAATACACAAAATGAAACCATTCATATTGTTTAAAAAAATGGGAAAGCTAGCAGCTGCTCCAGTCCAATTATTTCTGTTATCTGCAGAGTTTCTCACTGAAGGCAAGAATAATCAGCGCACTCAGCAGCTTGGGAAATGCAGCTTTATATAAAACACAGACTCCACAAAACCGCAAAACAACAGGAAGTTTAGCCATACTTGAATACCGGGGAAGACTAAGACTGGGGAAAAATAGCATCTGAGGCAGCTTCAAAATAGTAATACGTCCAGAGGGCTTTCTGTATTGACAGATATCTGCTCATTCATGCATAGTCTTACTGGAAATTGTATTGGCCCCACTTCATAGATGAGGAGACTGAAGCACTCGGCATATTCAAGTTCATGTAGCAATTCAGCAGCTAAAATCAAGAACAGAATTCTGATTTTCCAGTTCCCAGGCCTATGATTTATTTTCCTGTGTCACAGCTCTCATTTTTCCCACACTGTGACCTACCAGATGGCAGGCACAGCTGAAGCCAATGTCTGAATACTCTTGTGTTATGGCTCTTTACTTACACAAATGTATTGTGATATTGCCATTTCCTCTATTAATATGAATGTTGTTTCTGTTGGGAACATCTCTCCCTACACATTTTCCAGGAATACTTTTCTAGTAAGGCTTAATGTCTTCTAATACTGAACTTTCAGATGATGGAGTAACCCCTCAAAAATTTATTTTTCAATTTTCTAGAATAGGTATTTGCCATTACTTTCCTTTTATGGGTTAGCTTCCTTGAATCCATGTCAGAGAGTTTGTCCGTTTGTTTTGTTTGTTTGTTTTAGTAAATATAAGAAGATTCCTACTTAACCTTTCCAAATACTGTAGCTACTCCTAGGTATTTGGCTGTGTTCCCCCTTTTCCTTTCATCCATCCCTATATCCATTCATCTCTTCTTTTAACCAAATCATCACTATATAGTGCTTACCATGGGCAGGGGACTATACTTGATGCCATGAGGAAGACGAAGATCCAAGCACTAAATCCTTATCCCACAAGCTTAAAGTCTGATAGGTAACCTAGGACATTCATTCATTAAGTTATTCACCCATTCCAGATCTTTACTGAGCAGCTGGCACATGTTAAGTCCTGTGCTACACAGTGGTGAGCTAAAAAGATGCTGCCAATGCCCGTTATAGACTCTCTAACTGAGTGAGGAGCTATTGTATTATCACTAGGCTGAAATAGAAGTTGAGCATTCAGGGGATACATAGGAGCAACACCTAATGGAGACAGAAAGACTTCCTGAAAGAAGAAAAATGTGCTGCCTGAAATGTAAGTATGAGTTAGCCAGGTAGAGGAAGAAATGACCGTGCCAGGAAGAAGAGACATAAACGCCCTGAAGAGAAAGAAAGCTAATTACATTTGAGAATCTCAAAAGTTTAACATGACTGTTTCTGGAGTGTGAAGGAGGGAACTGGTAAGAAAGAGGCTCCAGGAATTCCCTGGTGGCGCAGTGGTTAAGAATCCGCCCGCCAAGCCCTGGTGCGGGAATACCCCACATGCCGCAGAGCAACTAAGCCCGTGAGCCACAACTACTGAAGCCCGTGCTCCACAACAAGAGAAGCCACCGCAACGAGAAGCCCGCACACCGCAGCGAAGAGTAGCCCCCACTCACTGCAACTAGAGAAAGCCCGAAAACCCGCGGGCAGCAACGAAGACCCAACACAGACATAAACAAACAAACAAACAAACAAATAAATGAAATAAGCTCCAGTAGGGAAGTGCCATATGAATGAAAGCGTCTTGTAGTATAGACTATTTAAGATACTAGAACTCTTTAAACATCCTTGGTTGTTTGTTTTTAAAGCTCTCTCTGTCTCCTTGGTGGAGTAAAGAATAGACCAGTCAGTGGTTCTCCAAATATTCTCAAAACCAGCAGAATAGTTATCGCCTGGAAATTTGTTAAAAATGCAAATTCTTCGACTTCACCCCAAAGCTACTCAATCAAGACCTGTGGAGAAGGAGACTCACCAATGTGTGGTTTCACAAGGCTTTCAGATGATTCCAAGGCATGCTCAAGTCTGAGAACCACTAGATCATACAGAAGCAAGACTGGAGGAAGAGGAACCATGCAGGAGATTGGAGCAATAATCTCTGTAGGCTTATACAAAAAATTATAACGTGAGCTAGAAGACTCAGGAATCATATCAGGGGCACGACCAACTGCCATGTTTGTTCAGAGGAAGCAGGTCAGGCTGTTAAAATAGGCTCTTTAGAGAAGAGGTCATTTGAGCTGAACCTGTGACTTTAACTCTTACTACCCTATGTCTTACTTTTTTCTGACTATATTCCTGACTGTAGTTTTGAAAAATTCCTGAGTGTAGCTTGATATAAATAGTGACTACTGAGTTACCAATCCTCCTAGTGAATAGTTTCTCAACTAAATATTCTATCATGAAAAATTGTGCAGAATCAATTGACTCAGACACTTATGTACAATTTTTGACAAAATTTACCCTGTTAAAAAATATTTCATCGACCATTTTTGAACTGAACCTCTTTTTTTAATTGCTCATATATATAACCTAAAAATTATGAGGAATACATTTATGGTTCTTCCAAAGAGATATATGCACATATGTATATTATGCATGTATGTGTATATATATAGATATAAAATATGGTTGTCTTTAGAATTTACTGGATATTCAAATAGGTTTGCTAGAGAAATTAACTGTAATGTTTCTTGAACATAGCATTATCTGTTTTCTTTCTTCCTTCCTTCCTAAGGATTATAAATCCTTAAGTAGAAGCTATTTTCTTTTGACCACGTAGCATAGAATTGGTACAGAATAATATGTTAAATTACATGCTATTCTTTTTTTTTTTTTTTTTTTTTTTTTTTTGCGGTACGTGGGCCTCTCACCGCTGTGGCCTCTCCTGCTGCGGAGCACAGGCTCCAGACGCGCAGGCCCAGCGGCCACGGCTCATGGGTCCAGCTGCTTCACGGCATGTGGGATCCTCCCGGACCGGGGCAAGAACCCGTTTCCCCTGCATCGGCAGGTGGACTCTCAACCACTGCGCCACCAGGGAAGCCCTACATGCTATTCTTTTTGTGTATAGTTAAATGGAAACTTTGCAAAGTTTGCTTTTCTTCAGTTCACATATTTTCTAGCTGACCAGCCAAAATAAAATAAACGTTTTGCTTTTTATCTCATTGACTTAGCACTTATGTTAATAAACAATTCTGACTTTTCTTAACGCCTCATTACACCTAATTTGTTATAAGTATCATCCACAATATTTAATTCTAAAAATGATGACACTGAGGTTTTGATGACCCAAGTGAAAAAAAAAATAAAATAAAGCCCTGGAACTTAATCATTGTATATGTATCATGTGTTTGTATTCAATTTTCTTCTCAATTTAGATGTTATAAAATAAGGCCAGTATAAAATATTCAGAAAAATCTTATAAGGATTGTAAGAAAGCTGAACAAAGAGTGAATTTTGCCAAGTCTTTTAAAACGCCAGCTGTATGCATCTGCTTGTTAGCATGTAGCATTATTCTGACCTGGGAATTGTGTACACTTCACAGCGTACATGGGCCATTTGTCCTGGGAACATATTTTGTGGCTGCCAAAACTAAACAGAGTTAGGCAGTTCCCGTGAGAGGAATATGACGGTTCTGAAACAAAGCAAAAAAAACCTGAAAACAGAGAACTGCTCTCATTGTTAGGGTGGGAAATAAACTGGAAACAAGAAAAAATAGGAATCAAGTCAGATTAACTACTTATGAAACTTCTGAATTTAATGATTATTAATAATGACAAAATATTGCAGTGTACCATTTCTTATTTGGGTAAACACCTTGATAAATAGGACATTTTAAAACATAATGTATGATATTCAATGATGCAGTATAACAGACTATGTTCAGAATAAAAATATTAATATTTAGCTTAAAATTTTAATTAGAACTTGGAATTGCTTGTTCATGCCAAATAGAGAATGAATCCTAGACATTTTTTATTACACATGGGTTACGATTAGGCTCAGATGCATTCAGCAAAAACAAACTAACAAACAGTAACAGAAAACCCCAAACTTTAAGCTGAGGCTTAAATAATAAAAGCTGAGATAAATAATCTGAAGTATTCCACCCAGGGCTGATGTGGCAGCTTCATTGTGTCTGCAGGGCCTCAGACTTCAAGCTTGAGGCTTGACTGTTCCTCAGTGCCACCCTCTACATGAAGGTGAAAGAAGCCTCTGGAACTCATAAATCTCTATTCCAGACAACAGGATGGAAGAAGCAAGAGATAAAAGTGTCCTCCCACCTTTCCCAGATGCATGTATTTTACACAGCTGCAATCATATTATGTATATAATGTTGTATTTTTTCTTATCCATAATTTTTTCATATCCATAGCTCTCATTGAAATTGCTCCTTCATACTCTTTTGAATGGGTGTTCCAAAATTACTTAACTTTTTCCCTATTCTTGGACATTTTTGGCTCAGTTTTCACTTCTATAAATAAAAAGCAATGAATACAGAGAGGTACTTCAGGTGTGTTATTTTCAAACGGGTGAGCCTTACAAAATGGGAATATTAGAACAAAGCATGCAAACATTTTTATAGTACTTGAAACATATTGCCAAATTGTTTTCCAAAAGGATAGTGTTAATTTACTTTGCTGTGGGCAAAGTATGACTTACTTTACCATTTTTAGTATGCTCTGAAACAGCATTAGCTGTTAACAGTTTTTAATGGCTGATTCAACAGGTGAAAAATGGTGCCATGCGGTTTTTTTTCTAATTCTACTGATTCCTTATTATTGAGATTGCAGACTTTTCAATATGTTGGTTTTCATTTATTTATTATTATTATTTTTTTGCTGTACGCAGGCCTCTCACTGTTGTGGCCTCTCCCGTTGCGGAGCACAGGCTCTGGACGCGCAGGCTCAGCGGCCATGGCTCACGGGCCCAGCCGCTCCACGGCATGTGGGATCTTTCCGGACCGGGGCACGAACCTGTATCCCCTGCATCGGCAGGCGGACTCTCAACCACTGCGCCACCAGGGAAGGGAAGGGAAGCCCCCAGTATGTTGGTTTTCTAAGTGCACTTTCTCCTGAGGGAATTGACTAATCATATTTTATACCTAGTCACTGGAGAATTTTTTTTCCAATTTTCCAATCAATTTGTATTTAAAAATACAAAGTTTTACTACTTTTAAACTTTTACAGTAGTTTAGAATTTTTGTATCACTGAATGTTGATTACTTAGTTTAGCATTTCTTCTACTGCTTCTATGTTAGGAAGCTTAGGTATTTATCATTTTACATATTCATTAGCTCTTCTTCAGAGAATTGATGAATACTTAATATTCTTTTTTTCTGTGGCACTTTAGATCATATGGAATTTTGTTGTGTGGTGTATAATGTGGATTAAACTGCTTTATCTAATTGTTATCTAGTTAACCTAGCACCTTTCAGAAAATAATTTTAATATTCCCTGTTATTTACTGATATCATATTCATCATGCTTTAAATGGTCACATATAATTAAGTCTACCTGGTGTTTTTTACTTTTCATAGTTCTTCTTCATGACTGTTCATGTATAAACACTTGACTTTCAATTACTATTGTTTAACTCATGTTCTCATTCATTATTCACCATTCATTCATTCATTCATTCAACAAGCATTAATTGAATGTCTTCTTTGTATCTAGTGCTAGATATAAAGTGGTGGATAAGACATGGTTCCAGTTCTTGTAGAATTTACATATTTTCTGATGAATAATCTAACTATAAGATTGCAGTTAACAGGGGCATTGCCTTGGACAAAGAGTGCCGTGACATAGACGCAAGGAGTGCTCAGCATTTATGTATAAATTTCTCCATGAATTCTATTTAGAAAGACAAAACATGTCTCATCATGAGAAAATGTCCAGCACTCAGTGAATAGGACAATGGGAGCAATGCTTGAGGAAAGAATGATATGCTGTACTTCACAGGTCAAGCTGACCACATGCAGAGGATGTGCTTTCATTTTACTAATAAAGATGATGGATTTGGACTAATCAACCAAGGACGCTCAGATGACTGGACTGTTTTTCCTTACCATGTCCCTTAGTGACAGTGGCCCATTTCCTACTGAAATATGTTGAAGAGTCGCTGTAGCACTGACGGCAGCCTTGAAGGGTTTCCTCACAGCCCTGGAAATACGTTTTCTCTTCCCTGCACTAATTCCTTCAAAACACTCATATTCCTTGGAGCTGATCTACTTTTGCTATTGCCTGCCCTTCCAATTACAAATGGTGATTCCTATAAATGGTTCCACACAGACTACCTGGAAGAAGAGAATTTAAGGATAACCATTAGAAGTAAGGGATGTGGTTGTCACCCAGGTGGAACAATATCATGTAATGAGTATATACAGAAATTTTTTCAAGCTTAGCTGAGAAATGAAATACTTTTGCTCATTATCTTTAATGAGTAGATAATGAACAAATATGCCAGTAATAAATTCCTATTTTTAAGTGAATTTTTATTTTAGAATGTTTTAAAAAATCATACCATCCATAGTTACTGTAGAAAATCCAAAACTATTATTAAACAGAAATGAAAAAAATAGGATCTTCTATAATTCAATTACTCAGAGAAAACCATTGTAAATATTTTAGTGTATACATTTTAGACACTTCCCCTTATATGTATAACAATTTTTACACAAATTGCTTATAATTTGCCAACTGCTATTAGCCACTCTTATCAGTCAAAACAAAACATAAACATCCTTCCTTACCAATAAATGTATAAACTTCCAGACTGTTATCTTGTCATCACATCACTTTATTATTTGAGTGAAGCATGATATATATACACATGTATATATATATCCATGTTTATAGTCTATAAATAAAACTTTAATGAAATTCTTAAAAATATATATTTGCATACCTATTAATGTTGCCTTAGAAAATATTCCTAGAGATGGGATCTGTGGATTAGGGTAGCACACATTTTCGTGCCTTTAAAACATAAAACCAAATGCTCCTCCAAGAACGTTGGGCCAATTATAATAATCTCAAATGCTCCTAAACGCAGCATTTTGTTTAATCACTGGGAATACTTAAACAACGGCAACTCATTTTTAAAATATGAAATTATTTGATTAATATCAAAATCGAAGATACCTTCCCCATGTTTTTGCATATTCCACAAATTATAAGACTTATTTAATTATTAATTTAAAAGTAATTTAGTCTTTCTGTGATAATACCAATATTATGCCTTTGCACATCAGGTAACTGACATATGTTTACTGGAAAAGGAATAAAAATATTTGAGAATCCTGTACCACCTATAGGGTATCACTATGAAGAATAATATTATGGAAAAGCTGTAGAACTGCCAGTTGATGTTTTAGGGACGGCAGTGACCTCCAGAAACATTGGCCCAGATAGTTACTGCATCATTTAATGCCATACAGCTGGCTGGTGAAGTTATTTACTTTAACACAATACAACAGAGACATGATTTGGAAAAACTCTCTTAAAAGAAATTAGAGCAGATAGAGATGAAAAGACCTGAAGATGAGAGTTAAGAATTAAGTTAATGTGAAAAGTAATTATCATCGAGTGAAAGAATTATGGAACTGATAAGTAGGTCAATTTTAGATTCTTGGATGGAGAACTCATGAAATATACATATTTCCTTGATGTTATTCAGGATTTCAGAGTGCTTTCTACTTGGCAAGAGTTTATAGGCAATTTACTGTCCTGAGACTATTTCTGTGAATTTCATTCAAGACTGTAATGCTCATTTTCTTATCGCACCAGAGACTAGAAGTTCTCTAAAATTACTTAGTGATCTATACTGCATGCAAATCAAGTGTCTTTCCTTTTATTCATGTTCACTGCGTATGGCACAAAATTGCTCTTACAAATGACCTCTGCTTCCAATGACTTTTTAAAAAACATAAAATGATCACAATTTCTTTACACCAACAGTTAAAAATACCTTTGCTTTTTGTTAATTCTATTTTCAATTAGATAGGTTTTCTTTATGCTGTACATTTGATGATTTATAAAGTTATTAGTAATGTGATATGTTATCTAAATGACTCTGAATCATAGCAGGTGATTATAAACAAATCTAAATTAGAGCGCGACTATGTTAGCATTGAAAATGACTGGCTTTTGGATTCTGTCTCTTCCATAATGATACATTTAATTCTTCAATAACACTTTTCTTTGAATGTAGGTAATAGCTTCTTCACTGAACCACTGCTTTTGTAAAAAAAGGCAACATTGTTAATTTTAGACTGGGAAAAAAAGACAGGAGACAAAAAACCTATTTCTTGGGAATTTTCATGGGCCAGGTATGTCTGCTATGCATCCAGGTGAGAAACCCTTGAAATCACATCAGTGCGCATCACAACATAAATATGCAGCTGTTAGTCCTTCATCTATAAAGGGAGAATGCCTCTTTGGGAGCAAAATGTTATAAATTCAAATCAGTTTATCCAATGCTCAATCTCACTTTGATTTTGATATCAGTGGAAAAGCAATTTTGAGAGCATTGGGAGTTATTTTGCTGTGTTTTATTAGTTTATCTTAAACTACACTCAAAATCAAATTTATTGCATTTTAAAGATAAAATTAGGTACATAAATTATTAAAGGCCATGGAATTATCAACTGGACACTCTTGTCAGCTAAAATTTTTCTTTGAGAGTAGCATTATTTTTTCCGAGGGACCCTGTGAGATAAGGCACTAGTGTCTTTTCCCCACAATTCTGTTCTTCTGCTTACACAAAGTACCTAGATTTGCCTCCTGTTTCATTTAAAATGCATTGCCATTTAGCTGTTGAGATAACCTGGATCGGTCTCAATCAGATAAGAGAGATGGAATTTTTTTTAAGTTTACAGTGTTTGCTTATGGTATTAAGGCACCTTTGCAATTTCCAAACTGGATGTGTAATCTAGGTGATATAGCCACAGCCCATCTTATCAATATGCACTCATCCTTACTGAGGTCTTTGGCTGGGAGAGCTGCTAATTTCTCGCCCTTTGCACAGCTGGCAGCTTTCAATGTAAAGAAAGACCCTGTGTTAGCTGGTGATGGTGGGGGTGGGGGATGGGGGGAGTTCAGGTGAGGGAGACTCAGATTTATGCTACTTTTGACACTGCATAATGTGTAAAATCTAAAGAACTTGCTGGCCTGGTAGACTAGCTATTTATGCAGAGAAGAAGTAATAAAAACCTGTCAGGGAAACAGGCAGCAGAGACGAGCAGGCATGAAGGCTCCCCGCTGGCCTTGCTGGGCCGTGTCCTCACAGTGGAGAGGCCAGCAAAGGGGATTACAGCCCAGAGCCAGGCAGATGGAATCTGTTAGCCTCTGCTGTCGCCAACCACAGACCACAAAGGAAAGCTGCCTTGATGTTCCCAGACAGTGAATGAGACGGCTCTGCTCCAGTCCCTGTATGGATTTTAAAGGAAGATGAGTGGATTGAGTCTGGGAGGGAGGGATATCTTTAACACAGCTCAACTCAGATTTCTGGCATCAGCTTGGGTTAGCAAGTTGGGAGGGCAATCCTTTCTCCTTTTGCTCTCCCCTGTACTCAATACCTACAAAATTTTAGTTTCCATAGAGATTTTCATTTGTTCTTCCATTTATTCTTTCTTGAACATTTAGTGAGTGGCCAATTTATTGTAGGTAAAATACCAGGCTTGTGGCACAAAACAACCAATAAGATACAGTCCTGCCCCAAGGATCTCACAGTCCAGCAGAGGAAACAAACACATAGAAAGACAGTCAAAAAATAAAGAGAAAACAAAGTAAGTTGTATTGACTCCAAGCCAGATATGCCTTAGTAACCCTGAGTATACTCTTATAAGCTATGTTTTATTTCTTTGTCAACAATGAATCAAAGTGAGGTTTTAGTGGCTCCAGGTCAGTGGAGGGAGTTTCCTTGGAACAACCTACATTGCCCTGACTATTGCCTGAGAAAATAATTACTTGACTAGTTTTATTTTCCATGTTAATATTTAAGAGTTTGTAGAAGAGAGTTGAAATAAGTACTAATTATAAGTCACCATAACAAGATGATGAAGGACACTATTCCCCTGATTATAGAGGAGGTGTTCCTTGCTATAAGAGCATTAGATTCAGAGAAGGATGACTTTTCCCATTAGAGGGAGTGGGACAAGTTAAGAGTGAGAAGTAAATGGAAAGGGATGGAGAAGAATAGCGATGAGGTGCTATATACTGGGTTGGCCAAAAGGTTCATTCGTTTTTTTCCGTAACATGGTTCTAGTAGCACTTAGTTGTCTTTAACTTCATTCAAAACAATTTTAGTAGATTGTATTGTGACAGATGTCATACCAGCATGCATTTAAAAAAAAATTATCAAAATTGGTAAATTTTTGTGTAGCCATTTTAATATTGAAGATGGAAGAAAAAAGCAACAGTTTTGGCATATTATGCTTTATTATTTCAAGAAAGGTAGAAACGCAACTGAAACGCAAGACTAGATCCCGTATGCTACAACTAAGAGCCTGCATGCTGCAACTAAAGATCCCGCGTGCCGGAACGAAGATCCTGCACTCAGCAACGACGATCCCTCGTGCGGCAACTAAGGCTCGGTGCAGCCAATAAATAAATAAGTATTTTTAAAAAATATTTTTAAAAAGAGAGAAAGATTTGTGCAGTGTATGGAGAAGGTGCTGTGACTGATCGAACATGTCAAAAGTGGTTTGCAAAGTTTCGTGCTGGAGATTTCTTGCTGGACGATGCTCCATGATGCTCAACTGGTAAACCAGTTGAAGTTGGCAGTGATCAAATAGAGACATTAACTGAGAACAATCAACGTTATACTATGCAGGAGGTAGCTGATATACTCAAAATATCCAAATTAAGCATTGAAAATAATTTGTACCAGCTTGGTTATGTTCATTGCTTTGATGTTTGGGTTCCACATAAACTAAACTAAAAAACCTTCTTGACCGTATTTCTACATGCAATTCTCTGCTGAAACATAATGAAAAGTTTCCGTTTTTAAAACAAATTGTGACGGGCGATGATAAGTGGATACTGTACAATAATGTGGAATGGAAGAGATCGTGGGGCAAGTGAAATCAACAACCACCAACCACACCAAACGCTGGTCTTCATCCAAAGAAGGTGATGTTGTGTATATGCTGGGATTGGAAGGGAGTCCTCTATTATGAGCTCCTTCCAGAAAACCAAACGATTAATTCTAACAAGTACTGTTCCAATTAGACCAACTGAAAGCAGTACTCGACGAAAAACGTCTGGAATTAGTCAACAGAAAACGCATAAACTTCCATCAGGATAACGCAAGACTGCATGTTTCTTTGATGACCAGGCAAAAACTGTTACAGCTCGGCTGGGAAGTTCTGATTCATCCGCCATATTAACCAGACATCGCACCTTCTGATTTCCATTTATTTCGGTCTTTACAAAATTCTCTTAATGGAAAAAAATTTCAATTCCCTGGAAGACTGTAAAAGGCACCTGAAACACTTCTTTGCTCAAAAAGATTAAAAGTTTTGGGAAGATGGAATTACGAAGTTGCCTGAAAAATGGCACAAAGTAGTGGAACGAAACGGTGAATATGTTGCTCAATAAAGTTCTTCGTGAAAATGAAAAATATATCTTTTATTTTACTTAAAATACGAAGGAGCTTTTTGGCCAACCCAATACATGGGGATGGCAGGTAGGGGTTGTGCAGAATTTTAGCTCCTGTCATAAAAATTAAACTTTGGAGATGGGAGAAATGTCTCCAGATGATATTTAAGAAGATGTGTTGATTTAAATGCCCTATAAATCCTCTGAACTTCTTCCAAAGGGAAAATCACAGTAAAGGTAGAGATGATTGCTCAAAGTCCCTGGGCTGATATCTTGTTAAATGTGAACAGTACAGAGATTAGACCACAAGTCTGCTTAGCTGTATGCAGTAATGTAGACATTGCTGACACTGTGTTGCCTGGGAAGAAAGATGGTTTGGAAGTGAGGACACCTGGGTTGCACACCAGGCTCTAAGCAAGTCATTTTCTATTTCTGGGTTTGTACTTTCATGAGAAGTTGGATTTTAAAACCTCTGGAAAAGATTCTGTGGTCATAGAGAAGGAAAGAGAATGAACTGATGAGGGCTTAGGCCAGAGCTTCTCTTGTGTGTGTGTTCTTTAATTTTAATCTTTTGAAATACTCTCCTTATAGGCACATATCTGCACAGGAAACATCCAAATAGAGTCTTTGTCCGTGTGCCCTGAAAGCTAGGAATAACCAGCTGAATATCCATTTCTCATTATGAAATTCCAGTAGGAAGACACAATGCCAGGAGGGCAGTGGACAGCCTCTCCTCTAGGCATCTGGAGAGAATACAAAACAAGAGAGATGAGACTAGTCTGCTTTACTTTAGCTTTGTAATTTTATTCCCATCAAATACATTTCCACTATGATAGTGACAGTAGTATTCCTTGTAGAAACTCTACTTAGTCAGCCTAGTTGTTGCCATGATTACTAAAAGATTTGGGGGCTTAGCAAAAGTGAATGGTGTTGACTGACAGCCCAAGCTATGACAGCCACTGTGCTAGCCCCCTTATATTGTAAAGTGCTTTCCTTATATCTCATTTCATCTTAAAACTACCTAGTCCTAGAGATAGGAAACATGTATCTATGTTTTGACAAATGAAGACACAGTCTAAAGTCCCAGTACTTGTAAGGTCAGAAGTGGTATGAAAACACTACTTTCTGATCCTTGAGCCTATGTTTGTTTTCCTATTCCACTGCAATGTCTTCCACATCATAAGGCTACTTTGTCAGTACCTGTGGTGTCATCAAGACTATGAGTTAAGGAAAAGTTCGTTAGGATGCTATAAGAACTAAAATTACCATGCGCCTGTCAGTCGGATATTATAGTTTGCTTGAAGAAATGGCACATTTTCTTTACGGAACAGTATGAATAATTTATCATTACATAATCATGCATAGACATCACTTATGTTTATTGCATAAAAAATAAGATTTTCATGTTGGCCACATGTAAAGTCAATTAAGAACTATTCTTGAAATTGTTTGAATTTATTATCTTAGATGAACCTGCAGTTATTATTTTAAAAAACATACAATCCAACAAATAAGTAAACAGAGTAGTTTCTTCCATCACCAGGCTTTGAGATGTAAGAGAAAAAAATCTCTATGTGATTCATTTCTGTGTTTCTTAAGGCTTAGCACAGTGCCTGGATCCCTGGTGATAAATGTTTTGTTTTCTTAAAGGTAGAGGTGATGGTAAGGATGGAAGCACATATATTTTTATATTATGTTCTCTTAAATATATTTAAAGTAATGTTCATTGAGAACAAGTATGCTTGGTGAATAGTGTCTCACATTAGGCAAGCAGTATAACCGTGTTAAGAGTGCCGGCTCTGAAGTCAGGCTGCCTGGGTTTAAAATACCAGCTCTACAATTTACCAGCTGCAAAATCTTAGGCAAGCCTGAGTTTTCCTTGTCCTCTGAAATGGGGTGATAATTGAACGGAACTTTCCCAGGGTTCTTGTGAGGATATAATGACTGATGATAGTAAAGTACTTAGTTGACTGATTAAAACACCTTAGGCGTCAGGTAAAGTTTATATTACTCTTTGAAAAAATTAACCTTGCCCAAGGAAATACTTCCTACACTGTCATTCAAAATATAGAGAAAAAGGACCTCTATGCTGATCCAAAAGATCACATTTTGTCCTTATTTTCTAAATCCCATTTCTGAAAAAAAAGACCTTGGCAAAGGGAAGGAAAAAAGGGATTAAAGCATACTTCAGGGAATCATATACTTTTCCATTATTATTCCATTCTCACTGCTTTCTAACTCAGCCTCTAAGTTGAACTGAAACCCCGAGCTTCCTCCAATCTTTTGATCAACTCAGAGTTTAATCCTTTCCATTTTAGCTGGATTTGCTCTAAGAATAGACTGTTGAATTATGGAAGACAACTCAATCTTCACTAAACATGAGTGTATTTGATTTTTGTTTTTTCTTTTCTTTTTTTTAATTTCAGGGGATCTCAGTGTCAAAATATCTTTCTGGAATTTATAAGAGGATAAAAAGTAATATCCAAAATAAAACATGTCTATTAAAAGTGATATGAAGGTAAGGAAAAGCTCCACAAACAGAAACAAACTACCATGCTTCTGTATTAGATGTAAAACACTGCCACTATCTTTTTATAAGAACCTTACATTTGACAATGAGGAAATAAAGTACCCAAGAAAACATTTTCCTGACAAGAACCTTTTATATAAATAAATATACTGCCCTCTTCCTGTCCCTCTCCACCAGAGTTAAACAATGGCCACTTAGAAAGGAAATGATGTCAACACCCTATGGTTAAAAATCAAACTGCACTGGAGGAAACATAGTGAAACACAATAGAAAAAACACAGCTTTCTAGTTTCTGTAGTTTGTCATGGTGAGTCCACAAAGAACAGTCAATTATTAAATTTAAAGCGTAATTCCATTATATCGCCACACTGACTTGAGTTTATTACATTCGTACAACTTTAATATATGCATCTTTCAGAAAGAAAACTAAAAATTCCAAAGGAAAAAGTGAAAAGAAATTGCCTTTGGTAGAATTCATAGCTTTAAATGTCTGTAACTCTTTTTTGGCTAAATCTTAACATTTGACTGGCATTCTAATGCCTTTCATAGCTCTCCCTTCTGGGAAAGGCTATTTCAGCAGAGTTTACAGAATGCTTGTGGAAAATATCTTGAAGACCATTTATCAATGTAATGATACTGAATAAATACTTGGCAGAACATTCAGACTATGGATAAAAGATAGTATGAAATATGTGAAGAAAGATCCCATGTCTGTGGCAAATTTCCAGTGATAGAGTTTGACATGTTGCAAATTAATCTTATCCTCAAGGAATTGATTCTGGATGTTCTGCGTCTTCTGGGTAAGCATAGATCCATTTCTCATTATGAAATTCCAGTAGGAAGACACAATGGCAGGAGGACAGCAGACAGCCTCTCCTCTAGGCATCTGGCTGTTTCTTCAGCTCAGAGAAACAAGACGGTCAAATCTCTTTTTAGTCTTTCAAATTAATGCCTTGATTCCTCCCCATTAACTGTTCTTATGCAAACTATTTAGAATAAACTATTACACTAATAATAACTTTATATATTTTGCCATCAACATTTCTTAGTTGATTAGCAACCAGATGTGGTGTTAGAGAAAAGCCTCCATTATATCTGAATTTAAACATTTAACACGTTTCATAAAAATTCTATAACAAAGCAGGGCTAATCCTGGTAGTCACAGCTATCTTTCAGATAAGACAACGACGTCCGAAATGGTAGTTCTGTGTTATAAAGAGAAGAGAGCACATTGTTTAGAATGGATGGTGTCATCAAGTCACCAGAGGTGAGGTCCCACAACTCACTCAAAGTCCCAAATGTCCAAAGGAAATGTGAAATTCTTTTCATGCCAGAACCCGCTGTTCCTCATTTCCTCTGGTATCACAGATCTTATTTTAATTAGAGACCAGGCAGCAAAGAGGACTCAGTAACCAGCACAATCTGAGAACTCAAGGAAGCCGTAAAGCTAGGAAGTCTATCCGCTAGGGAGCTCCATGTGCACCTTTGATAAAATCCTCCTTCTTCCCAGCAGTCCCAACTTTCACAGAGTCTAAAAACACAAGTTCTCAAAACAAAAATAGGATGCAATATTTGTCCTTGAAGTGACCTTGGAGATTGCTCAGCTGGCACAATGCTCACTATAGATAAAGAGACTAAGGTGCAAAATAATAACAGTGATAATGATATATAATGACTTAGTCTATGTCATATTCTAAATAGATTTAGCCTATTTATATATGGAATGAATTTGCAGACTAAAGGAATATAGAAATAAAGGCTTAATTCATGTCATTCTGGGACTGAATCAACACGTTTTCTAGTATACTTTCTTGTCTTTGGTCTCTTTAAATATGTGCTAAATCAATATATAATCGTTTAATTATTGCCTCACGCTTAAAAAGAGAGAAATGATAGAGACATCAATACTAGGTTTATGCCTCACTTTGTTATGGCAGTTAAATTTTAAATAAGAAAAACAAAACTTTAAATATATCTCAACATGTTAACAGAACAACTGAAAGAGATGAAGAAGAGCTCATAAAGTACTCCGGGTCAATTACTCAGGCAAGTCAAAAGGTCAATTGCATTGCACTCTAGTTTTTCTTTTCTGAGTATTTATTGATTTTTATCAATTTTTGGTTATTCATAAGGAATCAGCGTTCATGATACTTTTGTGACAAGCCTACAACCCTGAAATTCTTAAGTGATATTTACTGCATCTGAATTTCCAAGACACTTTTAAAATTTATCTCTAGAGATTTTGAAATTGAGGAGTGAGTTATTAAGGATAATTTTGTCCAGAACATTTTTAGGATTTTTTCTTCCCAAACTATTTAGAAATATTCCTTGAATTGTATTTTTTATAATAATTCTGTAGTAACCTAAAATATATCTAAATGACATAATGATATTAACTGCAAAAAGAAGGAAGGAGGGAAGGAAGGAACGAAAGAAGGAAGGGAGTGATAGAGCCAAATAATAGAGTCATTTAATCTCCACAACCTCAGATTCTACTTGAAATTGTTATCTGATAAACCTGTGTTGAACTGCATTTCAGTTACCCGCCAGCCTTTCAATCTTAAACCTCAATCTGCATCTAGGGATGAGAGGCAATAATTTCTATATTTGTTGTGAGGATTAAATAATATAACATATAGAGATTGCTTGATATAATGCTATACCGGCTACGCTGGAGACACTCAAGAGATAATTCCAGTGTTTTTTGTTATTCTGTCTGCTATAGAGATTCTGCAAGAGGGCAAATATCCTCTCACTGTATGTGTGTGAACAGAAGCAGTGAGGACAAAGATGTATAACATCACTCTGAGAATTTACTTGTTTTGAAGATAATATTTGATGGATTTAGGAATCTGTTGGTAGTTACATGAACTAAGGAAAACCAACATTTCTTCCAAATCAAGCAAACATTCTAAGTTTAAGGCAGAACACCATGATCAATTCAGAGAGAGAGAGAGAGAGAGAGAGAGAGACAATGAATTCTATGGGAGGATACATAAGAAACTGGTAAAATTGCCTCCAGGAAGGAGCAATGGGGGACAAAAGTGGGGTAGACATCATTTTTACTTTATTCTCTGGTAGGGACTGATTGTGTCACCCCACACCCAATTCATATGTTGACACCCTACTCCCTAATGTGATGGTGTTAGGAGGTGGGACCTTTGGGAAGTAATTAGGATTAGATGAGGGCATGATGATGGAGCCCCTCGTGAATGGGACTGGCGCCCTTGTAAGAGTCATGAGAGAACCTGCTCCCCTTCTCTGCTTGCCATGTGAGGACACAAGAAGTTGGCACTCTGCAATCTATAAGAAGACCCTCTGAAGAACTCAACCATGCTGACACCTTAATCTTGGACTTCCAATATCCAGAACTGTGAGAAATAAATTTCTGATGTTTATAAGCCACCTGGTCTATAGTACTTAGTTATACCAGCCCAAACCGACGAAGCCACTCTTTTTTATCTATTTTTATTTTGGTATTGTGTGTGTGCACATTTTTGTTACAATTATTTTAATTGTTACTTTGAAATAGACCTACGTTGAAGAAAAATGGCATTTAATTATATCAGCACAATGCCTTTCCAGCAATCAGGTTTTCTTCATTTGGGGGAAAACTTGTTAACATCCCGAAGAGAAACATTATTCTCTGGCATTATTCATGATTACCTTAAGTGAAGAGGTGATTCAAAAGCAACTGGCTGTCTCCATTAGTGGGAGTATAACCAGGATTATGCCAGAGGTCATGTTTACTTGTATCAATAAAAATATACCGGTTGAGATGCTGCTCTTTTAAGAGTTTCAGGATAGACCATTTTCAATACCCACACTAAGGTTTGTTCGAATTCAGGATGTTTTTTCCTTCGAAACTGTTTGTTTGTTTATACAACAAAATATTGTGCAGTAAGCGTCCAGTAATAATTTCCTAAGATAAGCTCTTAGTTATAGCTTTTGATTTATCAACTCAAGAAGCTACGAGTTACTTCTGGAATGCTTTGGAAAAGTTGCACCAGTTAAGTACCTGGCTTACATTCTAAGAAATGCCTTTGTAGTTTAAAGAAGCTTAAGCAGAAGCCCTCATTGCTGATTTGCCCACAGTGTCAAACATCAGTGGAATTTTCCAATGGCCCTTTAAGAGTTCGGTATTTTCTTTCATTAGGAATACCTGGGTGTTTAATGGGGCTTTTTAAGCTATTGGAGCAGATCTAGACGAAATGACCCTATTTGTTTGAAGAAATAAAGTTAACAGCATCACAGATGCTCCATAAAGCAACACAAAATTGCAACTGGGAGGTAAGGGAAATAACAGAAGAGAAACTTACATCAAAGGAAATTATATCCATAGATGTAGCTGTGCTTCTCTTACCAAGAGCTGTCAAAACAATAAATACCAGGGAAAACAAAAGGAAACCTATTTTCAAAACAAAATATCCATATGAACATTCATTTTGTTTTGCTGGGAATGGGTTGCATTATCAGTAGAATTTAAACAATTTCCAGCAATATCATTTCTCTGGTTTTCAAAAGAGCCTTTGTATTTGAGTTTCTGTTTAGACTATGGGCTCTTTAGTTAAGCGAGGAAACATATAAACTGTTCAAAACTTGAGTTTGCTGTTCAAGTCATCTTTAAAATAAAGGCTATGATAAAAATCTAAGGTTCCCTTAAGAAGTAAATTGGTGCCAGAAGGTTCTAGAAAGGAAGAGTTATGAAATAGCAGAAGCCTGAAGAACTTATAAAAGAAAGTACTTTAGTATATATTAGCTTTTATGCCAGTTGGTCATTTTAAAGGATAGGAATCTCTTAGAAAAACAGAGAAATTAGAGAAAAAATATATATATATATTTTTTTTACCTGAAAGAGACTCTCTGAGAGGTTTGGGCAAATGTAGGGTATGGTATTGCCTCCTGAAAAGATTTAGAAACTGAGGTGAATACTTTTCTTCTACTGAGGCCACATGGAACAGAAAGCTATAAAAATCTGGAAATCCTGTCCAGGTGAACTAACAGCTAGTCCTAAAAAAGCATGTTAATACCTTGTTTCTGATCAGCTGTGAGTGGTATTTATAAAAGATAAAACTTATTCTCCCCAAAAAATTTAAAGAGAGCTTTCTGTGAGGGCTATTTCTATCCAGGCTGTTCTCAAGCACCAAAGTACTAGTTCTGGGAGTCCATAGAGTGTCAATGAATGACTTTGAATTTAGGAAAATGCTTTGAATGAGTTAGAACAAGATTTAAATTTGCAATAGTTGGTAAGAATTAATATGTACTGAAAAATTTTACTTCTTTGAAATTTGTTCCCAGTATTATCACTTTATAATACATAAGTAATATGAGTAAATGTTTACAATGTTAACTGCTGTGCTTTGTTATTTTAACAAAGATATTGGATGGGTAGGAAAGAAATAGAAATGATGAAGAATTTAAGGCCATGACCAGCAGTGCATTAAAATGTCTTCACCCCTTTTATCTGGTAGCAGCCACTGTATATGCCTGCAGAACTTATGTAAAAAGTTGCTTAGCCTAATAAACACCAATTTATGGAGAGAGGAGAGAATAATAAGACATTATTCTGGACAAGTTGTAAGAAATGGTAGTTGTAGCTCTTCCATACCTCTGAAGTACAACAAAGTCTGAATTCCAAATTTGGTCATTTCAAATATTTCATCAAGCTGTAACTTAACCTCCAGGATTTATCTCTTTGCTTTTAAAGGATTATTCATGAAACTAGGGCCTATAGCCATTCTGGAATAAGCCAATTTGCTCAGGACACATCATGTATAATTCTACCTCACTCCTAGGGGCCACTTTTCTTCTAAGCCTTTTATATTGGTATTATGTTACTAACCCTCTAAGCTCCCCTATGAGGCATGTATCAATTGTCTCACATTATTTTTCTTCTTTTTAAAGATTTTTTTTTATGTGGACCATTTTTAAAGTCTTTATTGAATTTGTTACAATATTGCTTCTGTTTTATGTTTTTTTGGTTTTTTGGCCGCGAGGCATGTGGGATCTTAGCTCCCTGAACAGGGATCGAACCTGCACCCCCTGCATTGGAAGGTGAAGTCTTAACCACTGGACTGCCAAGGAAGTCCCATGTCCCACATTATTTTTGAAAACGTTAAACCACAGAGAAACTGGAAACCTGTCCTAAGTTAATATATATCATAATATACTACTGTATATTATTTGTGACAGATGTTTGTCTTTTTTCTCATGTAGCAAAATGCATAACCAAAGAGACCAGAGGGAAGTGAAAGTAGGCAATCTAACTTATTACCCACTTAACAGATAACAATACTGAGTCTTTCTTTGAAAATTTCTAACCCACTTGCTTGGATTAGTTTGCCAGGCTATGAAACAACATAACAGAAGTGCTATATGAAGAGCAACTATATAAATATCCTTCATCTTGATAAACTCTATTAAAGAGGGAAAAATTTTTAAAAACTTTATTTTTGGTAACTAAATTTAATTTGAAATAAATATGTAATCTTCTTAGGAAAATATGTTGAATTATTTTGGTTTCCTGTCATGTAGGGTTGAATCCAGGTTTTGCGGGTATGGAAGATTATACAATTGGAGATGCCTCAAAGAAAGATAACACAAACCTGCAAATGCAAAATTAGTTATATGTAAAGAAAAGACTCACAATAAGGCCCCAATTTTTCCAAGATTACAAATACAATAAGCATCAAAATCCCCCAAAAGCATAATAGTTTTATTACTTTATTGTCTGTCCCTAATTTTTTGATGTACTCTTTATATGACAATAATTTTGTAATATTTTCTGGAGAGAATAGGAAGATAATTTAGTCTCTGTTTTAGCACAGTTGAAGATGTGTTTTTTGATAGTTTAAAAATTTCTCTTAGTTCCATATATCACTGTTAATAACATTATAAAGATTGCTGTCAAATATAGGGAGAAATTTCTACTCAGTGTCTCTCATATAAGACCTTACAATTTTAGGGCATTTCAAGTTTCCACAAGCAGTGTAGTCATGATGCTCTTTGAATTGGCCACAGTCAAAGGACCTCTAAATCTGTCCCTTTGAGCCATGGAGCATTAAGAGGATTCCCGGAAGTCATCTCTGCATCCATATTGTTAGCGATTATTTACCTGAACACTTAAGGGACTGTGAACCACATAAATCTATCCCACTAAACACAAAGTATCCTCAAGGTAACTCTTCTTTAGCCAGATTCCAAATATGTTTGTGGCCACTCCAACATTGCCTGACATTGGGGGGAAAGTTAATATGGAAGGAAACAGCAGTCTTAATCAATTGTGGTTAAAATGTCTTACCAAGGCAAATAGCACAGAAATTATTAAGGCTTTGTGAATGTTTCTAGGAATCCTTCTGGCAAGAAGCCTGTGTAAGTGAAAGGCTAAATCATGGTCAATTTGCCTCCACTAAATTTAACAAACTAATGAAGCTACAGATTTATGTAAAATTTAGAGTACTAATACTAATAATTAAGATACATCCTGATAGACATTCTTTGGTTATGTAACATATAATTAATGACCTGAGTTGATTTTAGTAACATGTATTATAGCAATATAAACTATGAATGGTAATGTTAATAATATTAAGAGAAGATTTTTATGAAGGAATGGTAATATTTTTTAAAATTCAGTGGATTCTAATATAAGGAAAAATTCCCCAAATTAAATTTTTAATAATTTTTAAAAATTTAAAAGGTACTACCTACAGCTGAGGTTGTGGAGCAAATGGCCCATTAACTAGTAAAATGTTTAAGTGTTTGACCAGCATAATGAGAAATCTGAGCAGTTTTCAGAATATGAAGATAACCCTTTGATGGTTAAAAAAAAAAAAAAAGTACAAACAGCAGCTATCAAATAGGCCAAAATATATAAGGCAATATTGTTTGAGGACTTCTGCAAAGACATGACATATGCTAAGAGGAAATTGACATATAGGTAAAGTCTTTTTGGCTGCCATTTGTTAAGTAATGGCTGTCGTGAGATGGATAATATAAAATGTTTAATGACACAGTAGTCTGAAAATCACTACTCCAAAATTAGATTTTGCTCACTGTTTTGTGTGACTATGAATATAAATATAAAAATGAGTCAAATGATTATTTTTACTGAATACTGGTTCCGTTTTACACTAAATACATGTGCTAGATTCTGAAAGGTCATTAGCCATCACCCTCCGACTAAATTTTTTTTCTTGCCTGTCATTAAGAAAGCAGTGAACAAGACAGTCAAGTATGTAATTGCTCAGTTTTCTCAGTGATAATTTCCTTATGTTGGTTTATGCCCTTCAAAATCTGTGTTATCTAATTTCTGCTCTACCTCAGACACTAGGCATCTCTGTATGGAGACACTTCATAGTATGGGTACCATGCCAGCTTTGGAATCCAACAGACCAGGTCCCGAATCTGCCAGAGTGTGACCAAGGGCAAGTTACCTCACCTCTTCATGTTCTGTTTCCCGGTGGGTTAAACTCTACTGCAAAGGGGATACAATAATGTACATGGCCACAGTGCTTCCTACACGGCAACTGCCAACTGAATGAATGAATGGGTTTATGTGACTTGTTTCTGTCTGTCTACATGAGAAATAAAAGGCATCCAAGGTACACTGATCTACCCAGCTGTGCTACTTTTTATGATGCAGAGGTGGAGCTTATTTGTTGTAGCTCTGCAGGTACCATGTGATCTTGTTCAAAAGTTTCTCCTATATAAACTCAATGCAGTACAGTTTTCAGCTGATCAAAATATTGAAGCAGAATTCCCTCTCCTCTCTCTCCTCCATCTCCCTCTCTCTCTGTCTCTCCCACTCCCTCTCTATCTCTCTTTTTCTCCTTTCTTGAGAGAGAAGGAAAGAGGGAAGTGAATGAAGACAAGAAGAGGGGTATACAAAATTCCTGCAATTAAGAACGCACTTAGAAGGTTTTATTTTACCTTACTTGCCAAACTTGGAATTTTTAATAAGGAAAAGGAGTGTTGACTGTTCTCTCAGAGATTATTTCCCCATCCGTTGCTATGGGTAACACACTATCAGAGACAAACAGGAAATCAGTGGGCCACAGGCTTGCTGTCATTGCCTGAATCTTCTTTCCATGCCACATGTTTACAAACATGCTGTGTTTCCCTTGACAAAAGCAGACACAGACACTCAGGGACTTCAAGGCTTTCCATTGTGTGTGTGAAATGGTTTCATTTAAGAGCTCCTGCTGTCAATTCTCAGACAGTGCAAGGGGAGGGAGGATGTCAGTAACTGACTAAAAGCTAGCTTGGGCAGAAGGCTTAACTCCATGGGCTCATAAATGTGTGTGTGTGTGTGTGTGTGTGTGTGTGTGTGTGTGTGTGTGTGGTATATTAAGATGAATAGACACTCAAGATTAGAATTTGTTATGGAAAAGAAAACTTGGCTTACATGGCTGTAATCTGAGCCAGGAAACACTGAACTTGAATGTTAGTATCTCTGTTTCTTGGAGGTCCTGCGGTGGTGCAGGAGGGGGAATTTAGTCCCAGAAATCAGTAGGAAAATAAAGGACTGCTTTGTGAGTTTGTGAGTGCGTGCCAGTCCCATGACTATTTACTGCCACTTACATGACAATGGTAAAAGTTCCTCTCATACAACTGGTTGGATCAACACCACGAGATTTCTTGACACTTCCTTCCCTTAGGCTCCTTTGATTCAGGAGTGAAGAACCAGTGGCACAAAAAGAAATACTTAAATCCCACTTTCTCTGCCTCAGTGTGGTCCCTTTGCAGTGCAGTTAATTAAATAGTTTGAAGACTCTAACAGGTGGTCCTAGGAGGGCCACAGAGTTACTTTTCTTTTATCAATCTCATGCACCCCACAGAGGTTTTGCTGTGCTGAACAAGGGCCTAATCCTCAGCAGTTGAAGGCTTGGTGGGACTGGGGAACTCAGAAGATTAGCAATTCAGTCTTTGCCAAAACTCACCTAACACACTGCATTTCTAGTATTCCCAGAGGGGTTTCTAATGTTTGTGTATAGATTCAGGTAGAGGTGAAGATTTCTACTCTTTACTATCAGGATAAGGAAGTAAGGAAGGGAAGGACGCTACATGTATGACACTATATAAAACTGGAAGCAGCTTTGAGAGAGGTATTTCAGGGACAGGAAAAAAGATAGAAATTAAAAATTTCCCCTGATGCCTGCAGTTGTTCAATTAGTTTGGCTGAAGACCTTATCTTCAATGCATGCATTCATTCAACAAACATTTATTGAGTATATATTATATGCCAGTCATTGTCCTATTTACTGAAGATACAGCAGTGAGTAAAAGAGACAAGATCCTTGTCCTAAGAAGCATAGTTCAAATCTAGTGATTCAGTAGTAGAAATTTGGATTTTTCAGTCAATAATATATTACTGGAAGTAAAGTTAGGAGCTCTTTTCCTTAGGGAAGGTTTCAAGAGTGGTGTAGGAGAGAAAATGATTAAACGCTAAAATCATCTCTTGGTATATGAGTGGTGTGTGTGTCTGTGTGTGTGTGTGTGTGTGCACACGTGTGTGTGTGTGTGTGTGTGTGTGTGTGTGTGTATGTTTATGGGAAAAGGAGATTTGAGGTCTAGAGATAAACTCTTCCTTACTTGACAATCTTATCTGACCAAAAACAAGCACAATAGAAGTGGTTGACTTTGGACTTGAGTGAGACTGAATAAAACAGAACATTGAGGATGGCAAAACTAAACGAGTGTCTAAAGTTTGCAGATACTTCTGAAAATAAATATAAGACTTAACAAAAACAACGGCCAGAGATTGATTTGCTTCCCTGCTACCTCTCAAATCAACCTCTAGTAATTCCCTCATATCAGGAATCAGACTAAATTACTAACATGCTAAGATGTGATTAGAAGAAATAGATGGGAGGGCAGAGTCAAGATGGTGGACTAGGAAGGTGTGGAATTTGCGTCTCCACACAACTAAAGCACCTGCCAGGCACCGGTGGGGGACCATGGACACCTAAGGGGGTGGGAGGAACCCCAAGCCACCAGTTGTTTCAAATATATTTTTATTTTTCCTAATATATTTTTTATCTTTCTAATTTTATTTTGTTTTTTATTCTTTGTTATTGTACTGCTCCTTTTTTTCTTTTTCTTTTTTTTTTTTCCCTGCCACACCACATGGCTTGCAGGATCTTGGTTCCCAGGCCAGAGGTCAGGCCTGAGCTCCTGTGCTGGGAGCTCCAACTCCAAACTGCTGGACTAACAGAGAAACTCAGAACCCAGGGAATATTAATAGGAGTGAGGCATCCCAAAGGTCCTTATCTCAGCACCAAGACCTGGCTCTATCTAACTGCCTGCAAACTCCAGTGCTGGACCACTGAGGCAAAACAACCAGTAACACAGGAATACAGCCCTATCCATCAAAAAAAAAGAAATGACAAAAAAATATGTTACAAACAAAGGAGCAGGTAAAAACCTATAAGGCCAAAAAAAAGAAGACAAAATATGCAACTTACCTGAAAAAGAATTCAGAGTAATGATAGTAAAGATGATCCACAATCTCGGGAACAGAATGGAGAAAATACAAGAAACAGTTAACAAGGCTCTAGAAGAACTAAAGAGCAAACAAACAATGATGAACAACACAATAACTGAAATTAAAAATACTCTAGAAGGAATCAATAGCAGAATAACTGAGGCAGAAGAATGGGTAAGTGAGCTGGAAGATAAAATGGTGGAAATAACTGGCAGGGAGCAGAATAAAGAAAAAAGAATGAAAATAATTGAGGACAGTCTCAGAGACCTCTGGGACAACATTAAATGCACCAACATTCGAATTATAGGGGTCCCAGAAGAAGAGAAAGAAAGGGTCTGAGAAAATATTTGAAGAGATTATAGTTGAAAACTTCCCTAACATGGGAAAGGAAATAGTCAATCAAGTGCAGGAAGTGCAGACAGTTCCATACAGGATAAACCCAAAGACAAACATGCCAAGACACATATTAATCAAACTAGCAAAAATTAAATACAAAGAAAAAATATTAAACACAGCAAGGGAAAAGCAACAAATAACATACAAGGGAATCCCCATAAGGTTAAAAGCTGATCCTTCAGCAGAAACTCTGCAGGCCAGAAGGGAGTGGCAGGACATATTTAAAGTGATGAAAGGGAAAAATCTACAACCAAGATTACTCTACCCAGCAAGGATCTCACTCAGATTCAATGGAGAAATCAAAAGCTTTACAGACAAGCAAAAGCTATGATAACTCAGCACCACCAAACCAGCTTTACAACCAATGCTAAAGGAACTTCTCTAAGCGGGAAGCACAAGAGAAGAAAAAGACCTACAAAAACAAACCCAAATCAATTAAGAAAATGGTAATAGGAACATACATATCAATAATCACCTTGAACGTAAATGGATTAAATGCTCCAACCAAAAGACACAGAGTGGCTGAATGGATACAAAAACAAGACCCTTATATATGCTGTCTACAACAAACCCACTTCAGACCTAGGAACACATACAGACTGAAAGTGAGGGGATGGAAAAAGATATTCCATGCAAATGGAAATCATAAGAAAGCTGGAGTAGCAATAGACTTTAAAATGAAGACTGTTAAAAGAGATAAGGAAAGACACTACATAATGATCAAGAGATCAATCCAAGAAGAAAACATAAAAATTATATAATATTTATGCACCCAATGTAGGAGCACCTCAATACATAAGGCAAATGCTAACAGCCATAAAAGGAGAAATTGACAGTAACACAATAATAGTGGGGGAATTTAACACCCCACTTACACCAATAGACAGATCATCCAGACAAAAAATAAATAAGGAAACACAAGCTTTAAATGACACAATAGACAAGTTAGACTTAATTGATATTTTTAGGACATTCCACCAGGAAAGCGGAAGAATACACTTTCTTCTCAAGTGCATATGGAATGTTCTCCAGAACAGATCACATCTTGGGTCACAACTCAAGCCTTGGAAAATTTAAGAAAACTGAAATCATATCAAGCATCTTTTCTGACCACAGTGCTATGAGATTAGAAATCAATTATAGGGGAAAGAAAAGTAAAAAAACCACAAACACATGGAGGCTAAACAGTGCACTGCTAAATAACCAAGAGATCACTGAAGAAATCAAAGAGGAAATCAAAAAGTACCTAGAGACAAATGACAACAAAAACACGATGATCCAAAAAGCTATGGGATGCAGCAAAAGCAGTTCTAAGAGGGAAGTTCATAGCAATTCAAGTGCTAGGATGATAAAAGGGAGAATGAAGTGGAAGACTCACCTCAAGAAACAAGAAAAATCTCAAATAAACCATCTAACCTTACACCTAAAGCAACTAGAAAAAGAAGAACAAAGAAAACCCAAACTTAGTAGAAGAAAAGAAATCTTAACAATCAGAGCAGAAATAAATGAAATAGAAACAAACAAAACAATAGCAAAGATCAATAAAACTAAAAGCTGGTTCTTTGAGAAGATAAACAAAATTGATAAACCTTTAGCCAGACGCATCAAGAAAAAAAGGGAGAGGACTCAAATCAGTAAAATTAGAAATGAAAAAGGAGAGATTATAATTGACACTGCAGAAATACAAAAGATCGTAAGAGACTACTACAAGCAACTATATGCCAATAAAATGGATAACCTGGAAGAAATGGACAAATTCTTGGAAAAGTAAAACCTTCCAAGATTGAACCAGGAAGAATTAGAAAATATAAACACAATCACAGCACTGAAATTGAAACTGTAATTAAAAATCTTCCAACAAACAAAAGTCCAAGACCAGATGGCTTCAGAGGCGAATTCTACCAAATATTTAGAGAAGAGTTAACACCTATCCTTCTCAAACTCTTCTGAAAAACTACAGAGGGAGGAACACTCTCAAATTCATTCTACGAGGCCACCATCACCCTGATACCAAAACCAGACAAAGATATCACAAAAAAAAGAACATGATAGACCAACATCACTGATGAACACAGACGCAAATATCCTCAACAAAATACTAGCAAACAGCATCCAACAACACATTAAAAGGATCACACACCATGATCAAGTGGGATTTATCCCAGGGATGGAAGGATTCTTCAATATACGCAAATCAATCAATGTGATAAACCACATTAACAAATTAAGGAATAAAAACCATATGATCAACTCAATAGACTCAGAAAAAGCTTTTGACAAAATTCAACACCCATTTATGATAAAAACTCTTCAGAAAGTGGGCATAGAGGGAACCTACTTCCACAAATTAAAAGCCATATATGACAAACCCACAGCAAACATCATTCTCAATGGTGAAAAACTGAAAGCATTGCCTCTGAGATCAGGAACAAGACAAGGATGTCCACACTTGCAACTATTATTCAACATAGTATTGGAAGTCCTAGCCACAGCAGGAAGAGAAGAAAAAGAAATAAAAGGAATAGAAATTGGAAAAGAAGACGTAAAATTGTCACTGTTTGCCAATGACATGATACTATATGTAGAAAATCCTAAAGATGCCACCAGAAAGCTACTAGGACTAATCAATGAATTTGGTAATGTTGCAGGATACATAATTAATTCACAGAAATCTCTTGCATTCTTATACACTAACAATGAACGATCAGAAAGAGAAATTAAGGAAACAATACCATTTACCATAGCAGGAAAAAGTTTAAAATACCTAGGAATAAACCTACCTAAGGAGGCAAAAGACCTGTACTCAGAAAACTATAAAACACTGATGAAAGAAATCAAAGATAACATAAACGATGGAGAGATATACCATGCTCCTGGACTTGAAGAATCAATATTGTGAAAATGACTACACTACCCAAAGCAATCTACAGGTTCAATGCAATCCCTATCAAGCTACCAGTGGCATTTTTCACAGAACTGGAATAAAAAATTTCACAATTTGTATGGAAACACAAAAGACCCTAAACAGCCAAAGCAATCTTAAGAAAGAAAAATGGAGATGGAGGAATCAGGCTCCCTGACTTCAGGCTATACTACAAAGCTACACTAATCAAGACAGTATGGTACTGGCAGAAAAACAGAAATATAGATCAATGGAACAGGAGAGAAAGCCCAGAGATAAACCCACGCACCTATGGTCACCTAATCTTTGACAAAGGAGGCAAGAATATACAATGGAGGAAAGAGAGCCTCTTCAATAAGTGGTGCTGGGAAAAATGGACAGCTACATGTAAAACAATGAAATTAGAACACTCCCTAACACCATACACAAAAATAAACTCAAAATGGATTAAAGACCTAAATGTAAGGCCAGACACTATCAAACTCTTAGAGGAATACATAGGCAGATCATCCTATGACATAAATCACAGCAAGATCCTTTTTGACCCACCTCCTAGAGTAAGGAAGATAAAAACAAAAATAAACAAATGGGACCTAATGAAACTTCAAAGCTTTTGCACAGCAAAGGAAACCATAAACAAGGCAAAAAGATAACCCTCAGAATGGGAGAAAATATTTGCAAATGAAGCAACTGACAAAGGATTAATCTCCAAAATATACAAGCAACTCATGCAGCTCAGCATCACAAAAGCAAACAACCCAATCCAAAAATGGGCAGAAGACCTCAATAGACATTTCTCCAAAGAAGACATACAGATGGCCAACAAATACATGAAAAGATGTTCAACATCACTAATCACTAGATAAATGCAAATCAAAACCACAATGAGGTATCACCTCACACTGGTCAGAATGGCCATCATCAAAAAATCTACAAACAATAAATGCTGGAGAGGGTGTGGAGAAAAGGGATCCCTCCTGTGCTATTGGTGGGAATGTAAATTGATACAGCCACTATGGAGAACAGTATGGAGGTTCATTAAAAAACTAAATATAGAACCACCATATGACCCAGCAATCCCACTACTGGGTGTATACCCTGAGAAAACCATAATTCAAAAAGATTCATGTACCACAATGTTCATTGCAGCTCTATTTACAATAGCCAGGACATGGAAGCAACCTAAGTGTCCATCAACAGATGAATGGATAAAGAAGATGTGGCACATATATACAATGAAATATTACTCAGCCATAAAAAGAAATGAAATTGAGTTATTTGTAGTGAGGTGGATGGACCTAGAATCTGTCATACAGAGTGAAGTAAGTCAGAAGGAGAAAAACAAATACCGTATGCTACTGCATATATATGGGATTTTAAAAAGTGGTACTGATGAACCTTGTGGCAGGGCAGGAATAAAGATGCAGATGTAGAGAATGGACTTGAGGGCACAGGGTGGGGGAAGGGGAAGCTGGGATGAAGTGACAGAGTGGCATGGACATATATACACTACCAAATGTAAAACAGATAGCTAGTGGGAAGCTGCTGCATAGCACAGGGAGATCAGCTCGGGTCTTTGTGACCACCTAGAGGGGTGGGATATGGATGGTGGGAGGGAGGCTCAACAGGGAGAGGATATGGGGATATATGTATACATATAGCTGATTCACTTTATTGTACAGCAGAAGCTAACATAACAACATTGTAAAGCATTTATACTCCAATAAAGATGTGAAAAAAAAGAAATAAAACAAAGCAAAACAAAACAAAAAAGAAATAGATTGTTTATATCTTGGACTTGTCCCTTGTAGTGAAATGTGAAAACCCAGCAGAAAGCCTTGAAAACTATAGATATCACAGATTCAAGAAGAATTAATTTAAACCTCCCTATGTTCTTCCCCTTCAGTCACATAAATTACATACAAGTAAATTACATACAAGTGGAGAGAGAATTTTTATTCATTTCTCAATACAGGGCTAAAAAATGTTTTTTGTCCCTGCTCAATATTGAAAATTTTCCCAAATAAGTTTATAAATCAAATATTAACAAAGGAAGCATTCTGATAAAGATAATTAATGAATTATCTTTCACATGTTCTTTTAGAATATAAAAATAGACTCAAACCACTGAAGTTTTGCATTAGAACTAAGGAATATCAATCCTCTTTTACATTTATTACTGTGTCATGCATTTTGGCATTTCATCATTGGGGTCTGATATTCATAAGGGTTTCAACTGGTTTTTTTGTTTGTTTGTTTCAAGATATTTACATGTCTTGACTGTGAAAGAAAATAACGATTACAGAAATTTTAAGTTTCCTAAGACGAGCACCAAGACTTCTACTTCCTGTACAGTCTCCATAGCTCCCACTACCTAGTAAGCACAAAGTCCACACTTGTTGAATAAATTAAAGTGAGTCAAATGGAATAACTTTGGTGAAGACCATCTGAAGACAGGCCAGTCAACTAGATCTACATGACTGGAGGTTTCTTCTAAGCTAAGTCTTCTGGGTCACATCTTTTAATCTGTGACATTTTAGCAAAGCATGATTATCTGAATCACATATAGTCAAACATATCACATTGACCTTAAGAAATCCAATCAGTGTTTTCATAACCAATTCTTTAGGAATGTAAAAAAGTGTGTAGTGTATAAATTTTCCAGCTGATCTCTTTTGGAAATGGAGGTTTAGGTGAGTGGGTGTAAAAGGAAATAAAGCATCATTGTAGAACTTTAGACTTTGACAACTAAGGAATAATTTATGAGAATAAAAAAGTAGAATATGAGCCATCCTTTTGTGTTCCAAAAAAAATGCCTTGGAGAGGTTATGAATAAAGAATTCCCATTGAAGCAGAAAAATTCAAAAGGATGCAAGCTTCACAATTTCAATAACAATGAACATGTTTTTATGTTGGCTGGTAATTTTTCTGCAGATGTTACTTTGAAAGTTTGGACTCCTGCTAGATCTTAGCATATAACACATGTCTTTGGTCCAATCACTGGGATCTGGTTAGGGAAGGCCAGCTGGAAATAGCTTCTGGAGACAAAATTTTATGTTTTCCCAAGGTGAACATAATTTTTTTGTTTTGGTATAGAAAAAAAATCTTTGTAACTCAACCCACTACAGTAAAATTATGGTATGTCTAGTTGAGTGTTCTCCAGGGAAGCAGTAGAACAAGCAGAGTTAAGTTGACATGCTGTTTCCTTTATCTGCACCTGACATTTACTGATTTCAGCTTATATCCCAATGAGTTTATATTTGGATTCGAGTAAATCCAAAGTCATATATAATTGATTGCTGCACACAAATGAAATGGTTAGTGCTGTATGTTTCATCATTTCAATGGAACAAACTGTTGTCACATAATGGTTTCTATTTCTTATAAGGTAACTGGATATTAATTGAGGAAATGTAGTAAGAACAAAAAATTAATGGGAAACATTTATTTTCAGAAAGGAAACTACAAATGATAGTTTTATCTTCCCATGTGGATTTCTGATCAATGGACAATTACAATGAGCATCTTGGTCACATCCTCTGTCATTGCTACTACTGTCCTTCACATCTAGTACTACCAGTGTGATGAACAGAAGAAAATAACAACAACAAAAAGTAGAAACAGATGAACAACCAAAGAAAAACAGATAGGATTTTCATTCAAAATGATGGGCTTGAACTCTGACCTTTTTATTTACTAGCCATGGACTTGTGGGCAAGGTTTTTCATATCAGATTTCCCATCTTTATAGAAAAAAGAAAGATAGGTTGCCAATAGTTACCCTTTGTAGCACAAAGGAAATTTTGTTTATATCACTAACAAGAAAAATGATTGGCATATATCTGTAAAATATTATTTATTACATATAGTTAGTAGGATAAGATATGAACTTTACAATTTGAAGTATTAAGTGTCTTACCTGCACTTTCTAGACCAACACAATCTCCCAATATTAAATCACTTAACTCCAGCATTCTACAAAGTATTTCCAAAGAAGACAACTAAAGAGTATATTCTGTCATTTTAGAAACATCATTGCTATTATGTTTTTCTAAAGTGTCACTTAAATTATTTTTGGTTAGGTTTAAATATGTTAATATTTGCTATTCCTCCTCATTCCAAGAATTTCTCTTCATCTATGTGAAGGCTTTGATGAAAAAAACTGTATGTAACATTTATATTTTTGTGTATGGAGTGCTCTCATCTGTCATAATGCTCACTGTAACCCTGGTAAAGTAGACAGTGATGCATTGTTATGGATTGAATTGTGTTCCCCTTGAAAAAAGATTTGTTGAAGTCCTAACCTCCAGCGCCTAAGACAGTGACCTTATTTGGAACTAGAGTAGTTGCAGATATAATCATTACTATGAAGACATACTGGACGGTAGAGTGGACCTTTATTCCAGCATGACTGATGTCCTTATAAGAAGATGGCCGTGTGAAGACAGAGACATACAGGGAGGATGCTATGAGACAGTAAAAGCAGAAACTGGTTGGGCAGCTGCAAGATAAGGACCATCAAAGATTGCCGACAAACCACCAGAGGCTAGGAAGAGGCAAGGAAGAATTCCCCTACAAATTTTAGAGGGAAAATGGCCCTGTCGACACCTTGATTTTGAAACTCTAGTTTCCAGAACTATGAGATAATACACTTCTGTTGTTTTAAGCCACGCAGTTGGTGATACTTTGTTGTGGCATTCCTAGGAAACTAATAGATGAGGCCATGGCACTGGCAAATATTCACTGAGTACTAAGCTGGTATCATGCACCAAGAATTCTCATAGTCTATAAGGTATTTCCTAGCAATATTCCTAGTAAAATATTTTTAATATTTTACAGATTAAGAAATTAAGGCTCAGAGAGGTAAATTAGTTGGGCCAAATTTGCAAAACTAGGACATGGGAGAATTTGATTACAATTGTTTTTGATTCATCAGCCTGAGAATAGGAATCATTAGTTCAACTATGAAGATGAGGAAATTGAGAGTCAAAGAGACTGATACAGCATTTACCTTATCTTTTTGAGGCTAAATGTATTCATTTCCTGTGGTGTCTCTCCAGGGCCTATAGACCCAAACATTTCCGTTGTTACCTTTTGCTTTCCCTAAGTAGACCACACACTTATGGTACCCTAAACTGAGTTAGTCATCTGATAAACTATGATCAGTGGAGCATTAAGAGAGGATGACCCTGCTGTTCAGACATACTTTAATCAATTTAGCACCTTATAGGGCTAGTCTTAAATAACAGATGAGTTTAATGCCTTTTCTTAATAGTGTTAACAATTTTATAATTATAATAATAACCATAATTTATTGAGCACTACTTAGTATTAGATATTGTATTTGGTTCTTAAATACATGACTTTAAATCTTTCATATGTCCTACAATCATTATTATTGTATTGTTTGTAGTGCAGAGAAGGGTTCTATAAAAGAAAAATAAATGTTTTATTTTCCTAGATGGGTCTAGCATCTACAGCATCACAGAGAATAAATTCTAGAGGTAAGTGACTGTAGGGTTACTCAATAAATCGATAATCACTATAGGACCAGAACTAGAAACCAGACTTTTTGACTTCTAATGTAGAACTCTTCATACCAGTAGTTCTCAAATATCCGTCCCCTAAAGAACCACCTGGAGAGTTTTTTAAAAATATAGAAGGTTGAGGGCTTCCCTGGTGGTGCAGTGGTTGAGAGTCCACCTGCCGATGCAGGGGACACGGGTTCGTGCCCCGGTCCCGGATCCCACATGCCACGGAGCGGCTGGGCCCGTGAGCCATGGCCGCTGAGCCTGCACGTCCGGAGCCTGTGCTCCACAACGGGAGAGGACACAGCAGCGAGAGGCCCGCGTACCATAAAAAAAAAAAAAAAAAAAAAAAAAAAAAAAATATATATATATATATATATATATATATATATATATATATATATATATGGTTGAACTCTTTTACGTTAGGGCTCAGGAAGGTAAATTTTAAACATTTCCCAGCAAGTTCTTAAGCACTCTAAATTACTACAACTATGGTCTCAGGGAAATATTTTAGTCATTCAGCTGGTGTCTAAGAAAATAGTCCTGAAGAAGATAGGTTTTACAGGATGTGAGAGAAAGAAATAAAACAAAAGAGTAAAATCCTGCATTTTCTGCTTTACCAACTTTCATGTATGAATCAAAATGTAAAGAATTTTACATTTTCTAAATTTTAGCAATTCTCTAACATTCATCCACCCATTGATTTTAAATTATCTTTTAAAACTTGTGTCATGACCTGGAAACATACACGTGACAAAGAGAGTAAGTGGTGACACTTTCATTCTCTGAACTGAGCTGCAACTCTTATCTAAGCATATGCCTGGAAACAATGCATATTAATTGTGGGCAAGATGAAAGTTAATTTTAAGCACCCCTCTAGCAATGGATCTCTTATTCAAGAGGATGTGTAAGCCACAGTATGTATTCTTCCTATGCTCTCTAAACTGCGTTGATTGGGACAATCTGTGAGTTTGTCAAACTGAATTTAAGCAGCAGATGCTCTGTGTCTCCCACTCAGATTCCCTTCTTCCGATATTCAGTTACCCTTAGATTTTTCATCCCCTTGACATTCCATAATTTTAGAAACTGGGCACACATACAAGATTTCTGCTAGCCTTAAGGCTTTTCCAGCAGATTTTTTTGCTTTTGATTACACGGTGGGAGGATTTTCAGAGATGTTCGGCTCTTAACTCACTTAACTCTAGTTCCTTCTGAAACCTCACTGCTAATTTGGCTGTGCATTGCTCTATTAAGATAGTCACTTCAATCTTCTAACAAAGAGCACACTTCCCTGATTCTCCTCATCTTACTAGCATCTTACAATTTTCTCTTCCTAGCCAAGTCAATGTGTAGGTAAAATACAGAGTAAGGTTTCTAATCTAGGTTTAGTTACTAATTAGTTAGGCACACTTACTCAAAATCTTTAAAATAAGCATGACTTAATTTCTATAACTAAACAATAAGGTGATTGCAATAAAGGAATTTAAAGGTCTCTTTCAGTGTTAAAAATCCCTAATTCTCAGATGAGAAACTGACAGTTATATTCTGAAAGATTACATTTGGCTCTTTTAAATTGGGTACTTCCATATTAGGTAGTTAAGAAAGTATCAACAATATATAGAAAATGAGATAATTAATGGATTGATAGAAGGATGAATAGTTGGATAGATATTTGATAAAGAGAGTATGATAAAACAGTAGTAGTAGGTGGCAGATATACAAGTATTCACTGTAAAATTATTTCAATTTTTCTCAATGTTGAAAAAAATTTGCAATAAATTATTGAAAATGGTATCAGTAGCATGTGTGTGATATATATGTGTGTGTAATTAAATCTTCTAAGTACTACAGCTACTCACATTTGGAATTCTTTAAAATAATCATGCACTCATACTCTCTAAAACATGTCTTCCCCGATTTTGTCAAGCATGGCAGACTACAATTTTTATTCCTCAGGCTTTGCTCTGTATTTCCAAAGGATCTGGAGCATTCCATGGTGATTTCAGAACATGTCAAATTCACTGCAGCTGCAAAACAGCTGTTGCAGACAGCTCACAGTGGCATTCTGAAAAGCGGTCTGAATTGATTAAAAGCTTGTGACTTGACTATAAACTTTGTTTTATATGATGTTTCATGATGTTAGAAATAATATGGAAAATAGTATGATATTATCATATTACCTAGTAATCCCTAACATTTAAAAAAAAATTTCAACACCCACATGAGTTTAATTAATTTAGATGTCTCCTTCTTGCTTTATTTTTTATGGCATATGAATATCACTTAAGTTACAGTGAACTAAATTAAATATTATTTTGTTACCTGCAGCATTTTATTCTTTGAGAGAGAAGGCAGAGATAGAGGCATTCTCTGCATTCTTACATAGAATACGGTACAACTTGATCGCATGGATGTTCTGGAACAGTCTTGTTTATGTTTAAGCTTCAGATGCAGTGGAAATCTTAGTACTTCACTTGTGTCAAAGCCTCCCAACAGGAATGGCAATGGCATTAGCTGAGGAGGCTAAACGGTGTACATGCTAATAGCTATAAAGACTGCACAGTACAGGTAGAAATGCCAAGCAGGATTAGTGGGGACACCCAGCACAGGTGAAAGCAGAGTCTGGAAGATACAGTGTGAGCAGCAGAGAGTGGCCACATCTGGAAGGTAGAAAAAAAATGGCTCATACTATGAATCAGCTGAAAAGACTTCTTTATATTTCAGTGAAACATCCCTAGGTACATGCTTTAAATACCTGGAGGTTGTAGGAATGGAATATCTAGCAATATGAGATGGGGTTAAGAATCACTGACCTAGAATAGATATATCAGATTGGTCCAGGCAAAATAATAAATGTTGGCAAGGGCATTTCTCCATGACTTACCCTTCCCTTTTCTATCTTTAACTCTTTCTGTTAGAGGGGCCTACATTCTTTAAAACTTTTCATTTCAGTGCACAACTAGAGCCTATTGTTTATTCCATTCTAAGCTTCGTAACTTTTCAACCAGTCTTCCTGTTTCACATCATGTCTGGCCCATTACTCATTTCCTCATAGCCATAAGTTCTACTTTGCAAATAATAGTTAGATTTCTGATAATCAAATATATAATGAAATTTAATGATTGACACTGAGCCAGTGTTATGTTTTATTCATCACATATTTGGTTGGGCTTATTATGTTCTATCTAGACACTGTATCAGGAAATAGAGATATAAAAGATTAAAAAAAAAACAAACCCCAGACTGATGTTCTCATTCCAAAGAGCCCAGAATTTACCCAGCATTTTAAAATGTACTTTAATGTACATATGACTCACCTAGGGATCACGGTTAAGATGCAGATTTCGCAGTAGGTGAAGAGGAGGAGTTCTGAGATTCTAGGTTTTTAATAAGTTATCTGATGATGACTATGCTGTTGGTCTTCAGACGATATTTCATATAGCAAGTGTTCAGTGCAGGTTTTTTCTTAACCAGACGTGGAAGGGAGGCAAGTCCTACTGCCCTAATCATTCATATTATGTAATAAATTAACTTCACTTCAATGCCTCTAGAATATTAGTTGTGTACCTTCCTTGAGAGAATTGAGAAAATACTCTTTAAATCATTTTCTATCTTTGTTCAAGTGGAAACTTGTATCAGTTAGGATTGAATTCAGATTTAAGCAACCAAAAGTCTATTCAATGACTTAGACAAAGAGGAGTTATTTATCTCAGACAGCCAGCAGTCAGGGGGCAGTAGTCTAGTGCTCCAGGGAACTTTCTGTTTGTTCTGTTCAGTTATTCTCAGCATGTACAGGTAGGTCCTCACCGATGTTGTCTCCGTGAGGTTGTGGTATGTCTGATGCTTCAGGAGGCTCGAGTGTGCTTTCCAGTTGGAAGCAGGAAGAAGTGGGGAGAGAGAAGCCAAGGGACAGTGCCCTTTTTAAATGTCCCTTTTTAGAAGTTTCTCAGCAGGCAAGCCCAGTGACTCCATTTAATCTTTTTGTGTGGAACTGGGTCATGTGGTCACTCCTAAGAGGAAGTGAGTGTAGGAGCATGAATATTGGAACCCTAACTTTGGAGCTTCTATAGTAGCAGAAGATAAGAAAGGGGCTGCAAATGGCTTTGGAGCAGTCAATCCACAGCGTTTGCCACACTCATGGAGTTGAAAAGTCATAAGCTAAAACCAGGTTTATCCGTGCTAAAATATAAAACAATAACGTAGAGCCAAAATTCTTTTTAAATGTCTAAGCTTTCTAGAACTTCGAATTTTCTACGTCTGACACTGCCTGTTTGAAATGAACTGCATAGAGGTTTTGTTTGTGCCTGAACCTTCCATCTAATATCCTTGGTTTCCCTAAGCAATTTCTTCAGTTTTACAAATTACTTTGTAAATAGAAATAATATCTTAGTACATATGTAATTCATTTTTTAATCTATAAAGTACCAAACTTTTACACAAGAACATGAACTTATGAACAATCTTAATATCCTAGGTTAGCTATAGATAAACAAACCATGCAGAATAGATTATTGAAATATAGCTTTTCTTTTCC